>NW_008752346.1:79578-83588 GCF_000715545.1 Opisthorchis viverrini
GAAGTCAGTTCATTCAATCTGATGCGATTTGAGGCAGAGCGTGAATTTCGGAAACTTAATCTTACACTGCATTAGTGTTGAAAAACTCTCCCAGAAGTAGACCCTCCATTTTCAAAACAGTTTGATTGTACCGGAGTTTGGCTCTCACAGTAGAGGTTACGTCTCACATGTGGGAAGAAATCAGCTTTGCAGGCGCCCTTTGCTGATTAGAATATACATCGTGCATACCTAACGACAAACGGCTCCTCCAGTTTTGTTGCACATATTATTCCGTCTTCTGAGCATGGGCAAAAATTGCCTTTTGGTTTGAAAGATTTAGTAGGCTCTGCACGTGTCTCGACGGAGTACCTTGAATTCGGAAGTGAATGCCTTCTCACTCCAACCCTAGAACTGTTGCTGCATTGTATCAGAGCAGGCATTATTATCTGATTCCGTGGCAGAGAAAATGTCTGTGCGATAGCTCAGATTGATAGCCCAGATTGTCCTATCATTCGTTGACAATCTTCTGTGACATTTATAGTTCTGTTCCAGTTCTTGGGCTCTATATGCAGTCTTTGTTGAAGCGTGCGCGGGCAAACACCAAATGAACACATTCCAAATGCCACATCTATTTGCCAGCCCCCTGTTGATATTCATTATGGCGACGAAACGACTTTGGGATCATCTAAGTTCTCAGGGTCTCGTAGAAGAATAGACACAAACTGTGCAGTTATCTGACGAGTGACAAGGATGGTTGTTAAAATTGCACTCAGTCGCATGACAGGATCATCCATCATATTTTCTCTCTATCGCCCTTACTAGCTTGGGCTCTCACACGGGTGATCACAACTCCAAACTCTGACTAAAATAATGTAAATGTACAAATATGTGTTGAGCTGTTGGTGCTTTACTGACGAATCAGAAAATGCTCATCAGCAAAATTCCCGAGATTGTGCCGCCGTTCATTGATACGAAAAGACCAGAAAGTGTTGATCGTTAGGAGATATCCGGTGATGGAACCTTATACGGCATTAAAAGAGCGAGTGCGTCAGCTGATTGGATACTCCGAATCGCATCTATGTTAAGCCGACTAAACGCTAACTTATAATTCAATCATTACCTTTATAACCACGGAAATCAAACATTGACCTCGTGTGGGCTTTCGGGGATCCCCAAAATAATAAATCTATATGAGAAATCTTTTGATCACGTACCATAATCGAAGAATATACCAAACGCGGTTTCCTAAGCAAAATTGGTTTTCCGCGTTGTTTTCCGGATCCCGTCGTAAATTACCAGCTTCGTGCCCGCTACATGAATTGCCGTTTGATCAATTCGACCACAGTGGGGAAGTCTGGCCGTGCGATCCACTTGACGGGTAATTGGTTTCCCAAGTTTGGACAATTCCACGCCTGTTGTCTTTTGTATCGCGGCGATGTGGTTCCGAAAGACGTGAACGCGGCGATCACGAAGATCAAGACGCAGAAGACAGTGCAATCCGTGGACTGGTGTCCTACGGGCTTTAAGGTTGGTTTGAATTATCAGCCACCGACCGTTGTTCCAGGTGGTGACCTAGCGAAAGTGCAACAAGCATTGTGCATGTTGAGCAACACGACGGTGGTTGCGGAGGCTTGAGCTCGTTTAGATCATAAATTTGATCTTATGTACGCGAAACGCGCGTTCGTTCATTGGTATGTTGATGAGGGAATGGAAGAAGGTGAATTTTCGGAGGCACGTGAAGATATGGCCGCGTTGGAGAAGGACTATGAGGAGGTTGGGATTGACAGTATTGGTGATGAGAATGACGATAGTGACTATTAGTTTTTTTCTATAGAGGAGATATATTTGGATATTCGTTACTCTTGAATTCGTTCTGACAATGCGCTTGGCGAGTTTTTAGGTGGTTTGTCAAGGTTCCGTTTACGTTAGTATTTTTGACAGCTCAAGCTGCGGTCAGTCGCTTGTATGATATTTGCTGCTAGGCAGGCGGGCATGGGGGCTGCCTAATGCGATGTTGTTGGTCAGAAAACGACATTGAGTAGCCTGAGGTTTGTCTGTGATGCGGGTGCAAGAGATACTTGTGCAGATGCTTGTTATTCCCGACGGGCGTTTTAATGCGTAGGTATTCGAACTGGGAACACCCGGTACACCCAACACCTCTATGTTGGCCCGAAGTTTGTAGCATATGGTGTGGGTAAAACAAAATACTCAGGATTGAAAGGAAATTGTCGAAGGTCGACGAGATTAATGACGGAAGCAGCTGGGTCTCCTGGCAACCGATTCCCCGTGACGCGTTGACGCTAATTGCGCAAAGTCAACGGATCAGGACTTTAACACATCCATGATTTTTTGCATTGCGAAAGTAAGCCATGTTGGGCGCGACCAAATGCCTTTGATAAGTTGAGGTAGGCAGTATATTCTCTGACGTTCGTATCTCGATGTCGATGATTAAACTCAGGCTTGTTAGTTAAGATCTGTGCTCACGAAATCCACGTTGAACATGTGACAGAATTCCATATGGTTCACGCAAGTATAACGGATCGCAGGCCACATAAGACGACAATTTTTGACGAATATCACTATTACCACAACATTTCGATTCCTCATTTCTGTGACCTATTAGGAGTTCATGAAAGGCTCCGTAGGATTTTAATCATAAATAGAACCTTAATTTGGTTTATATGCACTGCAAAAGCGTTTTAGGTGTTCTTTCCAATCGCTCTCCGTCTTTGCATAAGGTGTAAGGCTTTTTTAAATATAGTGCCCGGCGACTTACACGGTCTCTACGTGCATTTGATGGGAGTGTTGTTGAAACAAATCAGTGATACCTAAAGCGCCATTCAGCGACTATGTATAACTATACAGTCGAAAATGAGGTATTTATCGTGCAGCTCCAATTTGTGTGGGGCGAAGTAACGATAAATTGTTTCCTAGGTTGTGGTTATAGCATCTCGATCATATGCTGCGCATGTCGAAACACCGTCTACCGAGACGAGTGTTGTTCTCCGTGCCTCCTTCAGGATGGCGAAAACCGCGAGGTGAACAGCACATGACTTGGCAGAAAGGCGTGAAAAATATCACGAAGAGCTTGGGTGTTGTGCGACTTCCAGAAGGGGGTCCCCGTGACCCCGTCTGTGCTTCGCTGGAGACGTTGCAAGAAATGGCGGCTAATCGATGTCAGTGGCGCTTGCGCTGTCAGTTCCTTCCCAGATTGTCTGATTGAGCGGTCGGAGGTGTAGGCACCTCAGTATGCTTGACATAGGCTAGCACTAGGTCACCTCCCTCACACACTCTTTTTCTCTTCTCTTCACTGTAGGCCTTTTAATACAATTATATATATATATATACAAAGAAATTTTATGGTTGTACGGTTGTTGTAGTGCTTGAAAAACACTTGTTCTCAGCTCACAATGTAGTGGGAATTTTTCGTGCCTTATTCTGGCAGATTGCCCTAGGTCCTATTGGAACAGAACTTTCAAACGGCACAGTGAATCTCCCCCATGCACGATATCTCATATATTGGGAACTTTTCCAACTTGAAAAATTCCATGGGAATTAGGGACTAAACTTTCAGTGGAATGATGAACACTAAGCACATTTTCTGATGTGGAGCTACTTCTAAGAGGTCTCTGATGGATCGTTGTGTTGAAGAACAGTTTATCCAATGGCCCTTTTGTTCTTGAATTTGTGGGAGGCTGGGTTGATGCCTAGGCTCCCATCTACTTCTACAGACGACGTACACGGTACATTTTAACAACGCATCCATTCATCCCAGCGTACACATGAAACAGCAGCAAACAGCACGACAAGCTCTTCTGTCGTTTCGTCCATTGTGACTATCGCTCACTTATGAACTCATTTTTGATCGATATCACTCGACCGATTGTCGCCTGTTGCATCGATTTTCGGCTATGGACCAAGTGCAATAAACCAAATTGTGTGGATCGGTCTTTGGGAATTCGAACTGTGGCTAGCAGCTGACATGCACCGGGCATGCAAGTGAAATACACTGTCATGAGGATTGCACACAG
>NW_008752346.1:83695-96448 GCF_000715545.1 Opisthorchis viverrini
CACCCCCTTCAAAGTCGACCTCAGAAATTACCACTATAACTGGAATAACGATCACAGACACGTAGGATCGGAGGCTGTGTATGCACATGAAAGCGCAGGCCAGTGGATATCAGAGCACCATCACTTCATAACCGTTCGCGGAATGATTCCGAGAGATGATCGATTGAACGTGAACATAAACGTGGATTTTCTATGGATAAGATAGATGGGAACCTACATGATGAGAACCGACACGAACGAAACCGGCCGTGGGCTGTCGATGGACATTCGGCAAACTTATGAGTAGCACATTAAAATACAAATATATACACGTACCGGAAAATTCAAAATATCGCAGCGACTGAGACATGAGGCGGCCAGGTGAATGCAGCGCTTTCATTTGCGTGAGAACATAATCGAAACATGAGAGATTCAGATAGGTTAAAAGAGAGTCTCTCGAAAGAACCAAATTAGTTTGCAGATGATTGTATATAGGTTAATTTGGTGCGATTCGGTTTGAAGTAGAACATAAGGTTGACGGAAACCCGGGGACTGCGCCTACCTGATGAGCCCCGAGAAGAGCGAAACCGGTCGTGGGTTGTCGATGGATTTTCACCAACCGCAATAGTAGTACATTACAATAAAACTATATACATGTATCGCGATATTTCAAATATCGTAGCGACTGGAACATGAGGAGGCCTGTTGCATGCCGCACATTCAGTTGACTGACATCTTCAAAAAATACGAGAGATTCAGCTGGGTTCCGGGTGAGTCTCTCGAAAGAAACAAATTAATTTGAAGATGAGTGTATATTCCACGAGTTGTTGAAATTCGGTTTGAAGTAGAACCTAAGTTTGAAGGAAACCCGGGGACTGCGCCTACTTGATGAGCACCGAGAAGTGCGAAACCGGTCGTGGGCTGTCGATGGATTTTCACCAACCTTATGAGCAGTACACTAAAATACAAATATATTCATATATCGCGATATTTGAAATATCGTACCGACTGAAACATGAGGCGGGCTGGTGAACGCAGCACATTCAGTTGCCTGAGATCATCATCAAAACAAAAGAAAGCTTCAGCTGTGATACAGGTGAGTCTATCGACGGAAGCAAATTAGATTGCAGATGAGTGCACGTTCGCTAAATTGGTGCAAATCGGTTTGATTTAGAACATAAGGTTGACCGAAACCCGGGGACTGCGCCTAACTGATGAGCCCGAAGAAGCGCGAAAAAGGTCTTGGGCTGTCGATTGATTTTCACCAACGGCATGATTAGTACGTTACAATACATATATATACATGTATCGCGATATTTCAAATATCGTAGCGACTGGAACATGAGGAGGCCTGTTGCATGCCGCACATTCAGTTGACTGACATCTTCAAAAAATACGAGAGATTCAGCTGGGTTCCGGGTGAGTCTCTCGAAAGAAACAAATTAATTTGAAGATGAGTGTATATTCCACGAGTTGTTGAAATTCGGTTTGAAGTAGAACCTAAGTTTGAAGGAAACCCGGGGACTGCGCCTACTTGATGAGCACCGAGAAGTGCGAAACCGGTCGTGGGCTGTCGATGGATTTTCACCAACCTTATGAGCAGTACACTAAAATACAAATATATTCATATATCGCGATATTTGAAATATCGTACCGACTGAAACATGAGGCGGGCTGGTGAACGCAGCACATTCAGTTGCCTGAGATCATCATCAAAACAAAAGAAAGCTTCAGCTGTGATACAGGTGAGTCTACCGACGGAAGCAAATTAGATTGCAGATGAGTGCACGTTCGCTAAATTGGTGCAAATCGGTTTGATTTAGAACATAAGGTTGACCGAAACCCGGGGACTGCGCCTAACTGATGAGCCCGAAGAAGCGCGAAAAAGGTCTTGGGCTGTCGATTGATTTTCACCAACGGCATGATTAGTACGTTACAATACATATATATACATGTATCGCGATATTTCAAATATCGTAGCGACTGGAACATGAGGAGGCCTGTTGCATGCCGCACATTCAGTTGACTGACATCTTCAAAAAATACGAGAGATTCAGCTGGGTTCCGGGTGAGTCTCTCGAAAGAAACAAATTAATTTGAAGATGAGTGTATATTCCACGAGTTGTTGAAATTCGGTTTGAAGTAGAACCTAAGTTTGAAGGAAACCCGGGGACTGCGCCTACTTGATGAGCACCGAGAAGTGCGAAACCGGTCGTGGGCTGTCGATGGATTTTCACCAACCTTATGAGCAGTACACTAAAATACAAATATATTCATATATCGCGATATTTGAAATATCGTACCGACTGAAACATGAGGCGGGCTGGTGAACGCAGCACATTCAGTTGCCTGAGATCATCATCAAAACAAAAGAAAGCTTCAGCTGTGATACAGGTGAGTCTACCGACGGAAGCAAATTAGATTGCAGATGAGTGCACGTTCGCTAAATTGGTGCAAATCGGTTTGATTTAGAACATAAGGTTGACCGAAACCCGGGGACTGCGCCTAACTGATGAGCCCGAAGAAGCGCGAAAAAGGTCTTGGGCTGTCGATTGATTTTCACCAACGGCATGATTAGTACGTTACAATACATATATATACATGTATCGCGATATTTCAAATATCGTAGCGACTGGAACATGAGGAGGCCTGTTGCATGCCGCACATTCAGTTGACTGACATCTTCAAAAAATACGAGAGATTCAGCTGGGTTCCGGGTGAGTCTCTCGAAAGAAACAAATTAATTTGAAGATGAGTGTATATTCCACGAGTTGTTGAAATTCGGTTTGAAGTAGAACCTAAGTTTGAAGGAAACCCGGGGACTGCGCCTACTTGATGAGCACCGAGAAGTGCGAAACCGGTCGTGGGCTGTCGATGGATTTTCACCAACCTTATGAGCAGTACACTAAAATACAAATATATTCATATATCGCGATATTTGAAATATCGTACCGACTGAAACATGAGGCGGGCTGGTGAACGCAGCACATTCAGTTGCCTGAGATCATCATCAAAACAAAAGAAAGCTTCAGCTGTGATACAGGTGAGTCTACCGACGGAAGCAAATTAGATTGCAGATGAGTGCACGTTCGCTAAATTGGTGCAAATCGGTTTGATTTAGAACATAAGGTTGACCGAAACCCGGGGACTGCGCCTAACTGATGAGCCCGAAGAAGCGCGAAAAAGGTCTTGGGCTGTCGATTGATTTTCACCAACGGCATGATTAGTACGTTACAATACATATATATACATGTATCGCGATATTTCAAATATCGTAGCGACTGGAACATGAGGAGGCCTGTTGCATGCCGCACATTCAGTTGACTGACATCTTCAAAAAATACGAGAGATTCAGCTGGGTTCCGGGTGAGTCTCTCGAAAGAAACAAATTAATTTGAAGATGAGTGTATATTCCACGAGTTGTTGAAATTCGGTTTGAAGTAGAACCTAAGTTTGAAGGAAACCCGGGGACTGCGCCTACTTGATGAGCACCGAGAAGTGCGAAACCGGTCGTGGGCTGTCGATGGATTTTCACCAACCTTATGAGCAGTACACTAAAATACAAATATATTCATATATCGCGATATTTGAAATATCGTACCGACTGAAACATGAGGCGGGCTGGTGAACGCAGCACATTCAGTTGCCTGAGATCATCATCAAAACAAAAGAAAGCTTCAGCTGTGATACAGGTGAGTCTACCGACGGAAGCAAATTAGATTGCAGATGAGTGCACGTTCGCTAAATTGGTGCAAATCGGTTTGATTTAGAACATAAGGTTGACCGAAACCCGGGGACTGCGCCTAACTGATGAGCCCGAAGAAGCGCGAAAAAGGTCTTGGGCTGTCGATTGATTTTCACCAACGGCATGATTAGTACGTTACAATACATATATATACATGTATCGCGATATTTCAAATATCGTAGCGACTGGAACATGAGGAGGCCTGTTGCATGCCGCACATTCAGTTGACTGACATCTTCAAAAAATACGAGAGATTCAGCTGGGTTCCGGGTGAGTCTCTCGAAAGAAACAAATTAATTTGAAGATGAGTGTATATTCCACGAGTTGTTGAAATTCGGTTTGAAGTAGAACCTAAGTTTGAAGGAAACCCGGGGACTGCGCCTACTTGATGAGCACCGAGAAGTGCGAAACCGGTCGTGGGCTGTCGATGGATTTTCACCAACCTTATGAGCAGTACACTAAAATACAAATATATTCATATATCGCGATATTTGAAATATCGTACCGACTGAAACATGAGGCGGGCTGGTGAACGCAGCACATTCAGTTGCCTGAGATCATCATCAAAACAAAAGAAAGCTTCAGCTGTGATACAGGTGAGTCTACCGACGGAAGCAAATTAGATTGCAGATGAGTGCACGTTCGCTAAATTGGTGCAAATCGGTTTGATTTAGAACATAAGGTTGACCGAAACCCGGGGACTGCGCCTAACTGATGAGCCCGAAGAAGCGCGAAAAAGGTCTTGGGCTGTCGATTGATTTTCACCAACGGCATGATTAGTACGTTACAATACATATATATACATGTATCGCGATATTTCAAATATCGTAGCGACTGGAACATGAGGAGGCCTGTTGCATGCCGCACATTCAGTTGACTGACATCTTCAAAAAATACGAGAGATTCAGCTGGGTTCCGGGTGAGTCTCTCGAAAGAAACAAATTAATTTGAAGATGAGTGTATATTCCACGAGTTGTTGAAATTCGGTTTGAAGTAGAACCTAAGTTTGAAGGAAACCCGGGGACTGCGCCTACTTGATGAGCACCGAGAAGTGCGAAACCGGTCGTGGGCTGTCGATGGATTTTCACCAACCTTATGAGCAGTACACTAAAATACAAATATATTCATATATCGCGATATTTGAAATATCGTACCGACTGAAACATGAGGCGGGCTGGTGAACGCAGCACATTCAGTTGCCTGAGATCATCATCAAAACAAAAGAAAGCTTCAGCTGTGATACAGGTGAGTCTACCGACGGAAGCAAATTAGATTGCAGATGAGTGCACGTTCGCTAAATTGGTGCAAATCGGTTTGATTTAGAACATAAGGTTGACCGAAACCCGGGGACTGCGCCTAACTGATGAGCCCGAAGAAGCGCGAAAAAGGTCTTGGGCTGTCGATTGATTTTCACCAACGGCATGATTAGTACGTTACAATACATATATATACATGTATCGCGATATTTCAAATATCGTAGCGACTGGAACATGAGGAGGCCTGTTGCATGCCGCACATTCAGTTGACTGACATCTTCAAAAAATACGAGAGATTCAGCTGGGTTCCGGGTGAGTCTCTCGAAAGAAACAAATTAATTTGAAGATGAGTGTATATTCCACGAGTTGTTGAAATTCGGTTTGAAGTAGAACCTAAGTTTGAAGGAAACCCGGGGACTGCGCCTACTTGATGAGCACCGAGAAGTGCGAAACCGGTCGTGGGCTGTCGATGGATTTTCACCAACCTTATGAGCAGTACACTAAAATACAAATATATTCATATATCGCGATATTTGAAATATCGTACCGACTGAAACATGAGGCGGGCTGGTGAACGCAGCACATTCAGTTGCCTGAGATCATCATCAAAACAAAAGAAAGCTTCAGCTGTGATACAGGTGAGTCTACCGACGGAAGCAAATTAGATTGCAGATGAGTGCACGTTCGCTAAATTGGTGCAAATCGGTTTGATTTAGAACATAAGGTTGACCGAAACCCGGGGACTGCGCCTAACTGATGAGCCCGAAGAAGCGCGAAAAAGGTCTTGGGCTGTCGATTGATTTTCACCAACGGCATGATTAGTACGTTACAATACATATATATACATGTATCGCGATATTTCAAATATCGTAGCGACTGGAACATGAGGAGGCCTGTTGCATGCCGCACATTCAGTTGACTGACATCTTCAAAAAATACGAGAGATTCAGCTGGGTTCCGGGTGAGTCTCTCGAAAGAAACAAATTAATTTGAAGATGAGTGTATATTCCACGAGTTGTTGAAATTCGGTTTGAAGTAGAACCTAAGTTTGAAGGAAACCCGGGGACTGCGCCTACTTGATGAGCACCGAGAAGTGCGAAACCGGTCGTGGGCTGTCGATGGATTTTCACCAACCTTATGAGCAGTACACTAAAATACAAATATATTCATATATCGCGATATTTGAAATATCGTACCGACTGAAACATGAGGCGGGCTGGTGAACGCAGCACATTCAGTTGCCTGAGATCATCATCAAAACAAAAGAAAGCTTCAGCTGTGATACAGGTGAGTCTACCGACGGAAGCAAATTAGATTGCAGATGAGTGCACGTTCGCTAAATTGGTGCAAATCGGTTTGATTTAGAACATAAGGTTGACCGAAACCCGGGGACTGCGCCTAACTGATGAGCCCGAAGAAGCGCGAAAAAGGTCTTGGGCTGTCGATTGATTTTCACCAACGGCATGATTAGTACGTTACAATACATATATATACATGTATCGCGATATTTCAAATATCGTAGCGACTGGAACATGAGGAGGCCTGTTGCATGCCGCACATTCAGTTGACTGACATCTTCAAAAAATACGAGAGATTCAGCTGGGTTCCGGGTGAGTCTCTCGAAAGAAACAAATTAATTTGAAGATGAGTGTATATTCCACGAGTTGTTGAAATTCGGTTTGAAGTAGAACCTAAGTTTGAAGGAAACCCGGGGACTGCGCCTACTTGATGAGCACCGAGAAGTGCGAAACCGGTCGTGGGCTGTCGATGGATTTTCACCAACCTTATGAGCAGTACACTAAAATACAAATATATTCATATATCGCGATATTTGAAATATCGTACCGACTGAAACATGAGGCGGGCTGGTGAACGCAGCACATTCAGTTGCCTGAGATCATCATCAAAACAAAAGAAAGCTTCAGCTGTGATACAGGTGAGTCTACCGACGGAAGCAAATTAGATTGCAGATGAGTGCACGTTCGCTAAATTGGTGCAAATCGGTTTGATTTAGAACATAAGGTTGACCGAAACCCGGGGACTGCGCCTAACTGATGAGCCCGAAGAAGCGCGAAAAAGGTCTTGGGCTGTCGATTGATTTTCACCAACGGCATGATTAGTACGTTACAATACATATATATACATGTATCGCGATATTTCAAATATCGTAGCGACTGGAACATGAGGAGGCCTGTTGCATGCCGCACATTCAGTTGACTGACATCTTCAAAAAATACGAGAGATTCAGCTGGGTTCCGGGTGAGTCTCTCGAAAGAAACAAATTAATTTGAAGATGAGTGTATATTCCACGAGTTGTTGAAATTCGGTTTGAAGTAGAACCTAAGTTTGAAGGAAACCCGGGGACTGCGCCTACTTGATGAGCACCGAGAAGTGCGAAACCGGTCGTGGGCTGTCGATGGATTTTCACCAACCTTATGAGCAGTACACTAAAATACAAATATATTCATATATCGCGATATTTGAAATATCGTACCGACTGAAACATGAGGCGGGCTGGTGAACGCAGCACATTCAGTTGCCTGAGATCATCATCAAAACAAAAGAAAGCTTCAGCTGTGATACAGGTGAGTCTACCGACGGAAGCAAATTAGATTGCAGATGAGTGCACGTTCGCTAAATTGGTGCAAATCGGTTTGATTTAGAACATAAGGTTGACCGAAACCCGGGGACTGCGCCTAACTGATGAGCCCGAAGAAGCGCGAAAAAGGTCTTGGGCTGTCGATTGATTTTCACCAACGGCATGATTAGTACGTTACAATACATATATATACATGTATCGCGATATTTCAAATATCGTAGCGACTGGAACATGAGGAGGCCTGTTGCATGCCGCACATTCAGTTGACTGACATCTTCAAAAAATACGAGAGATTCAGCTGGGTTCCGGGTGAGTCTCTCGAAAGAAACAAATTAATTTGAAGATGAGTGTATATTCCACGAGTTGTTGAAATTCGGTTTGAAGTAGAACCTAAGTTTGAAGGAAACCCGGGGACTGCGCCTACTTGATGAGCACCGAGAAGTGCGAAACCGGTCGTGGGCTGTCGATGGATTTTCACCAACCTTATGAGCAGTACACTAAAATACAAATATATTCATATATCGCGATATTTGAAATATCGTACCGACTGAAACATGAGGCGGGCTGGTGAACGCAGCACATTCAGTTGCCTGAGATCATCATCAAAACAAAAGAAAGCTTCAGCTGTGATACAGGTGAGTCTACCGACGGAAGCAAATTAGATTGCAGATGAGTGCACGTTCGCTAAATTGGTGCAAATCGGTTTGATTTAGAACATAAGGTTGACCGAAACCCGGGGACTGCGCCTAACTGATGAGCCCGAAGAAGCGCGAAAAAGGTCTTGGGCTGTCGATTGATTTTCACCAACGGCATGATTAGTACGTTACAATACATATATATACATGTATCGCGATATTTCAAATATCGTAGCGACTGGAACATGAGGAGGCCTGTTGCATGCCGCACATTCAGTTGACTGACATCTTCAAAAAATACGAGAGATTCAGCTGGGTTCCGGGTGAGTCTCTCGAAAGAAACAAATTAATTTGAAGATGAGTGTATATTCCACGAGTTGTTGAAATTCGGTTTGAAGTAGAACCTAAGTTTGAAGGAAACCCGGGGACTGCGCCTACTTGATGAGCACCGAGAAGTGCGAAACCGGTCGTGGGCTGTCGATGGATTTTCACCAACCTTATGAGCAGTACACTAAAATACAAATATATTCATATATCGCGATATTTGAAATATCGTACCGACTGAAACATGAGGCGGGCTGGTGAACGCAGCACATTCAGTTGCCTGAGATCATCATCAAAACAAAAGAAAGCTTCAGCTGTGATACAGGTGAGTCTACCGACGGAAGCAAATTAGATTGCAGATGAGTGCACGTTCGCTAAATTGGTGCAAATCGGTTTGATTTAGAACATAAGGTTGACCGAAACCCGGGGACTGCGCCTAACTGATGAGCCCGAAGAAGCGCGAAAAAGGTCTTGGGCTGTCGATTGATTTTCACCAACGGCATGATTAGTACGTTACAATACATATATATACATGTATCGCGATATTTCAAATATCGTAGCGACTGGAACATGAGGAGGCCTGTTGCATGCCGCACATTCAGTTGACTGACATCTTCAAAAAATACGAGAGATTCAGCTGGGTTCCGGGTGAGTCTCTCGAAAGAAACAAATTAATTTGAAGATGAGTGTATATTCCACGAGTTGTTGAAATTCGGTTTGAAGTAGAACCTAAGTTTGAAGGAAACCCGGGGACTGCGCCTACTTGATGAGCACCGAGAAGTGCGAAACCGGTCGTGGGCTGTCGATGGATTTTCACCAACCTTATGAGCAGTACACTAAAATACAAATATATTCATATATCGCGATATTTGAAATATCGTACCGACTGAAACATGAGGCGGGCTGGTGAACGCAGCACATTCAGTTGCCTGAGATCATCATCAAAACAAAAGAAAGCTTCAGCTGTGATACAGGTGAGTCTACCGACGGAAGCAAATTAGATTGCAGATGAGTGCACGTTCGCTAAATTGGTGCAAATCGGTTTGATTTAGAACATAAGGTTGACCGAAACCCGGGGACTGCGCCTAACTGATGAGCCCGAAGAAGCGCGAAAAAGGTCTTGGGCTGTCGATTGATTTTCACCAACGGCATGATTAGTACGTTACAATACATATATATACATGTATCGCGATATTTCAAATATCGTAGCGACTGGAACATGAGGAGGCCTGTTGCATGCCGCACATTCAGTTGACTGACATCTTCAAAAAATACGAGAGATTCAGCTGGGTTCCGGGTGAGTCTCTCGAAAGAAACAAATTAATTTGAAGATGAGTGTATATTCCACGAGTTGTTGAAATTCGGTTTGAAGTAGAACCTAAGTTTGAAGGAAACCCGGGGACTGCGCCTACTTGATGAGCACCGAGAAGTGCGAAACCGGTCGTGGGCTGTCGATGGATTTTCACCAACCTTATGAGCAGTACACTAAAATACAAATATATTCATATATCGCGGACAGCCCACGACCGGTTTCGCCCGTCTCGAGGCTCATCAGGTAGGCGTAGTCCCCGGGTTTCCGTCAACCTTATGTTCTACTTCAAACAGAAATGCAACAAATTAGCGAATATACATTCATCTGCAAACTAATTTGGTTCCATCGAGAGACTCACACGGATCCCAGCAGAGTCTCTCGAAATTGATAAATTTTCGCATCCAACTAAATGTGCCGCGTTCACCAGGCGCCATCAGGTCTCATTGCTACGATTATTTGAAATATCGCGAAACATATATATATTTGTAATGTAATGTACTACTCATAAGGTTGCTGAATATCCATCGACAGCCCACGTCCGGTTTCGCACTTCTCGAGGCTCATCAGGTAGGCGCAGTCCCCGGGTTTCCGTCAACCTGATGTTCTAATCCCGAGTTTCCGTCAACCTTATGTTCTACTTGAACCCAAAGTGAACTGTTTTCGAAAAACACACTCATCTGCAAATCCATTTGGTTTTCACGAGAAACTCCACTGAATTTCTCGTTTATGGTATTCTACAACTGCATGTGCTGCACACAGGCCGCTTCATGATTTAGTTGGCACGATATTCGAGATATCGCAGTATATTTTCATAAAGGAAACTACTCAAAAGACTGGAAACTCTTTGACAGCCCACGACCGGTTTCGCCCGTCTCGGGGCTCCTCAGGTAGGCGCAGTCCCCGGGTTTCCGTCAAACTTATGTTCTAAATCAAACCGAATAGCTCAAATTACAAATATACCCTCACCTGCAAACTAATATGCTCCTTCGAGAGACTCACCCGTAAAACAGCTGAAACTCTCGTTTGTTTTGATGAAGTTCTCAGGTAACTGAAGGTGACGCATGCACCAGGCCGCCTGATGTTTCAGTCCCCAAGATATTTCAAATAAAGCGATACATGTATATATATCTATTGTAGTGTACTTCTCATAAGGTTGGTGAAAATCCCCCGACAGCCCACCACCGGTTTCGCCCTACTCGGGGCTCATCAGGTAGGCGAAGGCCCCGGGATTCTCTCAACCTTATGTTCTGCTTCAAACGGAATTCCCCCAAATTAGCCAATATACACTCATCTGCAAAATAAATTGCTGCTTTCGGGACACTCACAGGGATCCCAGCTGAATCTCTCGTAAATTTTGTTGATGTTCTCAGGCAACTGAATGTGCTGCATGCNTATGTTCTAGTTGAACCCAAATTGCACTGCTTTCGAGACGTTCCTAGTATTGTCTGTATGAGACTATAAAACCTCTGCACCATTTACAACAGCGCCTCATTACATTTTAACTTGCATGGCCAAACGAAACAAGTCGGATCTCACAGTTTAGCTGGCCTACTTGTTCCATTCACTCATCAGCTATTCCTGAGAACGTCCAATCTAATAATGCAATTTTCTGCGCATTTTGAAATGTACGGTAGCCTCAGTTTCACTTGTACAACCTAACAAACAGTGTGGACACTTGTAGAAAAATAGCCAAGGGTGCAGAGATCCTTCACGAATAGTGACGTCCTTATTGGTTCTGCTTATTCAATCCACCAATTTTTCAGGAAAAATGTCCCTAAATTTGGTAGGTCATTTCGTCGATGCTCGTGAATCTATTTTGTTATCAGCGGTTCCTCCATTGATCTGGAAGATCAATGATAAATTTTCCGCACCTTCATCAACAACTCAAATTTTATGCAATTACCAATCTGTATGCACGAAGATTCCTCTCAAGGATGAACCCAGTCGGTTCCAGACACGATATTAAGCCTTTCGGAGACAAATCCTATTCTCTCACCTTTCCCAAGGACGATATTCTTTTGGTCATTTTGTCATTCAAACAGTCACTTATTCCGGAACCGACAATCAGTAAGGCACATATTCCCTTATACCGACCAGATACATATTTGATAAGCGTTTTGATTTAATAATATGATAAGTGACCTTACTTGAATCAGCGGTCGGATGGGTTGAATGGGATCCAGCTGTACTGGGACCAATGGTTTTGTTGCGCTTATGGTGTGGCAGTCGCGACCGATTCCCCTATTCATAACGAGGTACTTTGACGTTAAACCGAGACAATCCTTACAGATGTCTGACTTTTCATTTGCTACGAGTCACTATAATCTTTTCAGGAAAACCATTAACGGGACTCCTAGTCTTACAGAAAATGGTCTCTCATCGTTTTATGTAACTCATATATTCAGCCTTCATTCTCCTGACAAGGGGTTCTGCGCTTATATTCCCTAACATGGTTGTGCGACTGCGTTGAGCTCTCGGATAATGCCCAAAGTTTTTTCGGACAACCCGCCAAATACCACGACGAGTAATCGGGTAGGAACGTCGCTTGCAGGCATGACACTGAGCTAAAATACCACATAATAGAGCACATCTTCAAGTAGGCGGTAATGCGCATCGTTTTTTCGCGCGTAAGGTCATTACTGACATGACGCCCATGCTATGGTGAGCGTTCATAAGACAACCTCTGTACATGCCAGAACAATGTCGACAGTAAAGCTCTTCCCTGGAGAATAGTTCATCAACATATTTATGTTGCAAATTCACTTCATCAGAATGTGCCTCTGCATGAGGTAACACCACTGGAAACCAAAGAGTCCTTGGCAATTGAAAAACCAGGACCGAGTTATTCAATTTTCGAAGCGCAAGCCCTGTCAGGTCGGATTTTAGATTCACCTCTTCTGCTG
>NW_008752347.1:0-60927 GCF_000715545.1 Opisthorchis viverrini
TGAGTTATTTTGTTTTGTTGTTCGGGTTGCTTTGTGCTGCATGGGGTTTGGCGTATTTTGCGGGAAATTTTTTGCGATTTCGGAGGGTGCGTCATATGGGTTTTCTCCATTTTTTTAATTTTGGCTTATTGCCCCCTGTTTGGTTGTTTTAGTGAATAATTCGGCGTGGTCATTAGCTTGATTGTTTTCGAATATTTCTGCGTGACTTCCGTTCGTGTTTTCAGCCATTATTGTTGTCTTCTTTTTATTTGGTGGTTTCATGGAAATGGATGTTTTTCGGCGTTTGCTTGATTTTTTCTTATTTTTGGGTTGTTCTTGGCCTTGCTGCGTGTATTTCGGTGGCTGTTTTTCTGTTGGCTCTGGTTGGTATTAATTCAATGGTGGCTTTATATTCTGTTTCGCTTCCGTGTGTTTTGGGATCCGGATTTTTCTGGTGTTGCTCCCCGTCCTTCCTCAGGGTGTAATTTTTATGATTTGGTTATGATTGCAGTTTGTTTTTTTTTACGTTGGTGGGTACTTAGCCGTTTTTTGGGAGTTCATATGTTTGCCATCTGGTTGACAGTCGGCAGCGGTTAGTTTGCTTATGTTTCTCGTCCCGCGGTTTTGTTACTGCTCAAGGGGTGGGTGAGNGAGGGCTATTGGGTCTGTAGGGAAAGTGTTCGTTGGTGTATTCGTCCTCTGCGGCTTTCCTGGCGACGCTGCCGCGTGAATTCAGCTACCACTGCTTCTGTGTTATCCTGCTGTTGAACGGTCAGGTGAATGTGCCTGGTAGGTTTCAGAATGCATCACTAAGGTGAACGAAAAGTTAGACTGTTTCACTTATCGAGCACCTAACGTGTTTCATCAACGCATATGAAATGGAGGCGGAATTGTCATCTTCATCCGGTTTGGTGGACTGCGTGGTAGCAGTGAAATATTCTACTTCCTTTCATTCGAGTAGCTGTAAATTTTTGTGCTGTTTCGGGTGAGCAGTTAATCACTATCGGTAATGGCCGTCTGTCAGGTGTTTGCAGGACATCGAACGAAACGAAGGCAACATCATCCAGATTTCCCTGGCAGTTAAACAATATGGATTTTCGGAACATTTCTGAGTTCTGATTTTTCGGTACGCCCATCTTTTTTAGTTGCGTGCACATCACTCGTTAAATGCTCATTTGTCCCAGTGCAACTATTTTGATGAACCTTCAAGAAGGGTGAGGCACTGGACTTGCTTTTCCTTCTAATTTGCTCTGGTCATTAGTTAATTTCATTGGCCTTTCTGGGATTTGAACTCGGGACCTCGTACACGAAGTGAGTATGTTGCCGGCCGAATTCGTTGGATGCACTTTAGTTATATCGTCAGAACAGGCAGAATTTTCCACGCTTGCGTAATGTGGTGAACCCGAGAAATCGAACTCTGGCGCATTAGATATTCCTGTACTCTGGCGGTTAAACCGCCTATCAGAACATTCCGTCCGGTGGCCCACGAAAACCTGGGATCTGTTAGTTTTGTCTCCTTGTTTGTCTGCCGTCACCCGGTTTTCACCTTTCAAGTGACTTATTTTATTGTCATTTTACTGCTTGCCGATGTCGGCATGACAACTAATCACATTTCTAGATGCCAGACCACAGTGCATAAAGCGTTTTTGCTAACGTAGTGCGTGTATTTTTACTAATTCTATCAAGCGCGTCCGCTTTGGTGTGGCGATCCAGCTTGGACTTTGCAATAATCCTGCAGGCTGGAACGCCTTTGCTCAGGCTTCAATCCTGTAGCAAAGGTCAAAGAGAAGCAGTGCGACTTTGTACTGCAAGTAATACTATTACGAGGTGGTTTGAAGAGAAAATTACACTGTCTATGCGACAGAAGAGCGTAGAATCACTGGGCGTAATGTTGCCTTCCCTCAAGGAGGGACGGTTTAGAAACAGTCATCTTGAAAACTACGATCTCCGGTCGCCTGTGGATCTAACCTAGACACACCCCGAGGTCTTAACAGGAGCCTGGTGAGGCCCCAAACACATCTTTTATACATAGCAACAGCAGCAGCAGCAGGAGTCGGACACCCATGCCTTAATTCCTGTGGATTAGGTTTGGCTCGTCCTCCGTACCCAAGTTGGCCAGACTCTTGAGTGGCTCGCTTCTGGAAAGGTCCTCCAAGGGAACCTTATCGACAGCTGCATCGCGTTTGGTTCATTTGAACCATCACGAGAGTCTAGATCTTACCGTGGTGTGATGGTTTGTGTGCTTCCGTGATTCAATGAGCTATACTAGGGGTGCCCACGCGAAATTCACAGACTCACTTATACCAGGTTAGTCCATGGGTAGAGGTCTGACCAACACAGTTTTTTATTCCCCCAGGTTCGGGGTTAGAACATGTGGCGACTCGTTCTTTGGACAGAATTAATGCACCGGCATTTCCCGCTGTATTGCGATCAGTCTTTTAAGTCGAAGGCTTTGATCGAGGACCCCAGTCGTTTTTTGTCTAGGTTTGGTCGCTCTGGCACTATCCCAACCAATTAACAATACTTTCATGTACTGTACACGTACATCGGCTGGTACGTGTTGCCATTAACCGCGTCGTCTTACTAGCTGCATACAGCAGGATGGGTAGGCGAAAACGGGCTACTGCTGAAGCCTCCTTTGTTTCTCTTTCACATGCTTCTTATTCCCCATCCCTCATCAATAATTCTCTCTTTGTAGGCCCATTACTTGAAACTGATGACTCCGTTCGTCATGCGCCTGTTTAGGCAGCAGCGTCCGCGCGTCATCCTGCGCAGACATCTTCAGGCATCTCGAAATCAATCTTCAGTCCTCGACGCCCAGTCTGCCTGGCTGCGTTTAATGTCCACAATCTGAAGCAATCAGGAAAACAGGCAACTCTTGCTGTCACACTGGACTCGCTTGACACTGATGTATGCCGTCTATCAGAAAAAAATTCAAGCTGTGAGCACAGTGGTTGGGCTAACTGCCCCATCACTTTCCACTCACTTCCGGCCCGACATAAGGCTCCCACCTTGACATGGTGGTTGGACTTGAGTGTTGCAATGATCATGCAGGGTACACTGGCTGGAACTTCGTCCTACAAGGTGCAACCATGCCAGGAAGACCAAAGGGGAGCGGTCAGACCAAGAGCAGCGAGACCCCATTTTACGAGCAATCGTGCTGCATTCCCCCAACGAAGGACGGGTTCGAAAAGGTCGACCGCCAAAACCGCACGTTCCGATCGCCGGACGGTTGACGGTGACCGCCGACGCACTATTCATTATGGTCAAAATGCTTAAAATCCAAAAGTCCGGCGCTACTCAAAAGGCACCTGCTACGCGCAGCCGCATCAGGAGTGATACCGTAATGCCTTACTTCTTGCTTTCCTTCGGTTAGGCCAGCTCCCTGCAACGGAGCAGGTCAGACTATTGCGTCATCGGCTTCGGGAAGGGCCCCCGCCGCTTCGCGGATCAGACATTTGGTCTGAGGCTACGGGCAGGGTCCCCTAACGAAGTCCTGCATCTCCCCACTGTCTCGGGCCATATCTTCGCGCAAAAGGCTTAATTTGGGATACATCAACCAAACCCCCTTCCGCGGCCTGGGCAACCGGGAAGTAGCATTTGCGTGCACCGTTCTGTGTCCACCGATATCCCTGCCTAACCCAATGCTGCCTGACAAGCAAATGCTGCCTTAAGCACCCCGCTGCCTAGTAACAATGAACGAAACAACCCCTTTTTAAGTGGGAACATTTAACGTTCGTACTCTATGTGAAATCGCCAAACAGGTAATGCTTGCCGAAACCTTTTACTCCTGTAAAATCGATGATTGCTGTGTCCCTAAGCGTGGTTCTGCATCTTGGAACACTAAGGACGAGTTCATCTCTTTTACCTTCCTCTATCGGTGTGTTCGGTGATCCGGAAGCGATGACCCGTGGAATATATGCCGTGGTAGTTGTACCCAGCCCCAGAGTTGAACGCGCTTTACTGCATTGGGTCCCAGTGAATAGTCATCTTTGCGCCAATGAGTTATCCAGCTAAATCAAGCTCAGTGCCTTGACATAAAAAGCGGTGTCTCTTCGTAGTGTTGGCTTATGCCCCAACTGACTGCAGTTCTGATGTTGAGAAAGATAATTTCAATTGGGAGTTATCCAGCCCCATTTGTCATACAAGGAGCACTGACGTTGTGATCCTTGCGTGCGATATGATACTCAAGCTGGTCTTCTGAGCTCCCTGGAATCACTTCTGGGCAGTCGATTTGAAGTCGATACTCGTCGCGCAGACAGCAGAGAGCGACTCCCATACTTCTGTGCTGATCATGAACTGTTTCTAGCCAATGCGAGCTTTCAGCATAAACACTCGCATCGCCCAACCTAGCGACCTCCAGCTACAAATCAACCATGGACCCGGTTGTATCACGTGGGCATCAGTCACCGGTGGATGGCCACAGCTCAAGGCTGCCGTTCCTTCCACTTGATTCCGATCGTCCCATGGTGCGTGCATGCCTGACAGTTAGCTTCCCTTCAGGCCCTAGAGAATCAGCAGGAAGCATATGAATTCACTATTTTCGAGGAACTACCATAACTCATTGACCATCNGGAAGCATATAATTCACTATTTTCGAGGAACTACCATAACTCATTGACCATCTACAGTAAACCAATACTGTGCTGGTGGTACGACCAAATGATCACTAAATATCGTCGAGACCGCTAGTCGTGTTTGATACCAGGAAATTCATACTGGCAGGCAACGAATATGATGATGCACGCAAATCCCTCAAACGCCAAATAATGAAGAATGTAAAGCAAGACCGGGAGATCTGGTGGACCTTGAAAGCTCGGGAGATGGAAAACGCTTTTACTACGGGAAACAGCCGTACCGTACATCAACTGAAATGGTCAACTGGCCCCAGGAAAGCAACGGTCTGTAAAACGACGAGTGAAAATGATGGCTCATTAGTTCACTCGCAAAAACATCTACTGGAAAGATTGGCCGAACACTTCGAAGAACAGTTCAGCTGGCCTTCTGCAACACCGCTTGTGGATATAGTGTCTACGGGCTAATGGGATATACACCTTTATTGTCCGTCGGAAGAAATAAAGTAAGAAATATCCGTACTGGAACTTGAGAATGCACCAGGACCGGACGGTCTGTATCCATCCTTCTTCAAAGAAGGCGAACAGTACCTGATGACCCGTCCGTCCAAGCTTTTCGGTGCGATATGGAACGAAGAGAAGGTGTCTGCATGATGGGGCATGTCGACAGTTACTCCTATCTTCAAAAATGGTGTGCGGATGCTGTGTGATAACCACGGTTGCATCAGCCTGGTAGCTGTGGCATCGAATGTGCTCTTTGGCTTCTCGTTTCGTTTCCCAGGGCCCCGTATGGTGTGGACAAATAGCTTAGCAACTGAGAAACGGGCACATCCGGAAGTTAGACGAATTTATCATAATAATCTTCTATAGTCTCTTCCAACTGCTCCACTATCGTCGTTCTCTTCGAAGAGGAGACGGAGGAATAGGTCTTTTTGGATGAACTGACTAAAGTCATCCGGTTTTCCATCCATAAAGTGTGAAGTTGTGCTTCTGGGCATTTAGCGAAAGGAACTCGAAGTTGTGGGTTGTTTTACATATATTGGAAATTGTATTCGTTCTAATTGTAGTGTGACAGTTGAGGTCAATGCACGTGTTTCGAAAGCTCGGTTCGCTTTTGCTAATTTGAGACACCTATGACTTCAAAGCGTCATATCCCTAAACCTCAGTTGACGTGGGTATTAGGCTACAGTCCGAGCTGTGTTGTGTGGTTATGAGACTTGGCCTGGCCGAGCATCGGAACTGACGCATCTTCAGGTTTTCGACAACCGTTGTTTCAGTACCATAGCTCGTGTGGGTTGGTGTCGGATGATCCTTAACGAGGCAGTTGGAAAGGGAGTATTCGATTGTGCAGCGGGGACTTACATTTAAGACAAGCTGTGTTGGTTAGGCCACGTATTGCGTATGCCGAAGTGTACTGTTGTGCTTTCCCAATACATAGTGACGGAAGCAGAGAGATGGCCAACCTTGGACTTGGTAGATGAGTGCTTGTCCGACTCGCTTTTCCGGACGTGGACGTCGAAAGGCTACGGGTCCTTTTTGCGAACCGAAGTCAGTAAGTTCATATTGACAGGAAATTGTCGAAAATAAACCGTTTTATCCTTTTCAAACGCTTTAAAACTCGAGGATCAGTGTTCTGTAGTAAAGTATGCGGTGGAGATTGTTGTTTGGCGGAGGATGGTCTGGTTGAAGCTGGGTATTGTGCCTGGATGTTAATCAACGCATGATTTCGTGTTTCAGCTAAATCGCAGTCTAATACCAGTAGTCCTGATTTGGAGCGGAAGCAGTACCTACGGTACGGAGCGCTTCAACCGTAATGTCAGTTTTCAAAAAGAGCGCAAGGGGTCATGCAGAAACTATAATGTTGTCAGCCAGGTAGTCGGGGATCCATTGTTCCCGCTATTATTCAATTTTGCGCAGGTTAATCTATCACTGGAAGGAAACATTGTTATACCTGACTGCTGCCTCCGGTTCAGTGGCTTGGTGGCAGAAAATGATTCAGCGATAAGGAATATAACAGCTTTATTTGCAAACAAGCATGTGCGAAAGGACAATGGCCCCGGGTCATATAGTGACCTTGCTCCGAAGCTCTCTGATCGGTGTTTAGTGGAGTTTGAGAGTCTCAGCAGGTTCCGGGTATTCTGGGATCATCTTCAGGAGTATGACCTTAACAGACATTCGTCAGGATCGGGAAGGAATTCTACCTGATAGAGCAAGCATTGACTGTCTTCACTTTGAGAAAATTTCTCGAACAGCGCTATTCTTTCAAGCTTCCAGCGATGGTCACTTTCTCAATTTGAAGGCTGTGTTGTTGTCGTATATGACGGTCATTAGACCTTGCTCCAAGCTCTCTGATCGGTGTTTAGTGGAGTTTGAGAGTCTCAGCAGGTTCCGGGTATTCTGGGATCATCTTCAGGAGTATGACCTTAACAGACATTCGTCAGGATCGGGAAGGAATTCTACCTGATAGAGCAAGCATTGACTGTCTTCACTTTGAGAAAATTTCTCGAACAGCGCTATTCTTTCAAGCTTCCAGCGATGGTCACTTTCTCAATTTGAAGGCTGTGTTGTTGTCGTATATGACGGTCATTAGCACCACTAGCTTACTCTAGTGGGGCGTACGGATACACAGCAGACCTTCATCTGGTTTTAGGCGAGGCTACCATCCATTACCAGTCCTCCTCAACTCTGTTTTTGACGTGCTGCTTAAGACTTCAGCCTGTCTCTGGAGCCTCGAATTTCGAAATGCTCACAGCCGGTGAGTATGAGGATGATATTATCTCTTTAGATCCTTCAGATATGCAGCTTATTTTAAAGTACCTAGATAACACTGCCGCACCATTTGGTATGTGCTTCACACCTACGACATGTAAGCCGCTGCCAAAATCTCATCTGCAGACCAGCCAATCGACGTGGTAGATTTGTTTATTTACCTGAGTTGTTTTATATGTTCCGGTGAACTGACTGAAGGCAAGATCACTTCTCGAACCGGGAAGGCCAGCGCAGCTTTTGCCTCGACTTGGTGTCAGTTTGTTTGTCGAGAACAGAGTATACTGCTGTGTTGCGGTTCATACTGCATCGCGGATCAGAAACATGGACACTATGCACAGAGGATGTACAGAAACCATCGGTTTCTCCGGATCGTTGGTCGAGTCTGGAGTGGACATCGGATTAGGAATGTTGGGGAACGCCGTATGCATCTGGAAGAAAGAACTATTTCACATGCATGGGCTACTCACGCTTCATCAATTACAATGATTGGGACGTGTACTCTTTGTGCAGATCTGACGTTAAGAAAAACATCATAAACGAGAGATTCAATTGAGTCTCCCGTCAAAACCAAATTGATTTGCAAATGAGTGTATTTCTCGAAAACAAGACTGACGTTTTCATTCCTACGAAAGATATGAATGCTCAGGTCAGTTGGGTGAACTCTGTGACCTGTCTCTTCTCACTTCTCCGAACTATATACTGTCAAATGTCTAATGAATATCGCCGAGACCAGTAATCTCGACTGGTCCTTCGTCTTTAGTTGAGGCTCCAGTAGTGGCAATGCATTCGATGCAAATCGGTTTTGCACTTTGGTGCTTAACAACTTTCCTGACCTCGGATCAGACGTGATTACCCGCCGAACTAACAAGGATCATATTGGTAACGTCGAGTGAACAGAAAAAAACTCAGCAGCCAAGCCTGTGGCCAATTGGTCACTAGGCGTTTTGGTGTTCAGGTCATCCGGCGGAGCTGCTGCTCCATTCCAAGTCCAGTATTAAATACGGTAATGCTAGCATGACCCAAAGACGGTGAAAGGGCCGTCGGGATGGGAAGGGAGAAATAATAAACCTTTCTGTGTAGATCTTGGGTTCGAATTGTTTGCGAATTCAGTCCAAAGGGGGTGATATACTTCATCCAAGGTCAAATAATTGCACGAGTCTGATAGCGAACAAGTACCGTGAGGGAAATTTGAAAAGTATTTAGAAGAGAGAGTAAACAGTGCGTGAAACCTTTCGGAGGTAAACGGGTAGAGTTC
Source organism: Opisthorchis viverrini (assembly GCF_000715545.1). Classification (NCBI taxonomy): domain Eukaryota; kingdom Metazoa; phylum Platyhelminthes; class Trematoda; order Opisthorchiida; family Opisthorchiidae; genus Opisthorchis; species Opisthorchis viverrini. Next base: position 8,578 of record NW_008752347.1, read on the forward strand.
ACCTGTGAGCTCTGTGGATTTAGCTGGTGAGTTTGAGCATGGTCAAATTGGTAGATGAACGGGGTCTGCATAGCAGCAGGTCTCCACCCTTGGGTGGGAATGCGCAATGCATTTACCAAGTGTTGCGTGCTCCGAGTTTATTCGAGCCAGTTTGCCAGTCCACTTTCGCAGAGCGGTCACTATTGTGGTCAAACCGGTCTCGCATTGTCTCCATGGCTTTGTCTGGTCGGGATTGCAGGCATCCCGTTGGCTTGCTCTAGGTGTTCGGTCTTCGGGTCTGGTCAGCTGACCACATCGGTTGTGTGCAGTATGTCGGAGACTGCGGCTTGTGTGTGCGCGTGGCAGTCTGTTGGTGCGTCCGGGTTCGGGTTCGGGTCTTATCTGTCTGTGTTTACAGGCGTAATGATTTCTCAGATCCAGTCGATCGGCTGCTGCTTGCGTGTCACTGCTTCTATGACCAATGGCCTGTGGTATTGCAATTTGTGCGCACCGAGTTCTCCCTACTAAGGGCTGGAATACGGTGGCCGATATATGTTGCATATGCTTATCTAGTGTCTATCCACCAAAGTGGCCTTCCAATCCCAATACTGGTTGGTTCATGGTTAATCTTGCATGGAGTTTAGACGCTGAATAGTATAGATATCAGTGAACAGTGTCGGTGGTGTGGAGATCTACAGTGCCTCACGCGTCAGATGAATGAGCAAAACGCACGTCGATTGATTACCCTTTGGTGTAAAACGGTCGAAGGAATGGGTTCCGATCATTAGGCCTGTACCAAAGGTACCTGAAATCTCGAGTGCTCCACTCTGCCACAGTCCAGGTTACAGGGGAACAGTGGAACCCCTTTGAATTCGGCTCCACTATAGGGGTACTTGTGCTACCAGTGTAACAGTGGATACTACTGATGAGGCATGCGAGTAGTATGTTTTCTCGTAAATCCGCTTCGCGTCTCTTGAAAAGTGAGATCTCTTACGGAATTTGTAGAGTCGCTTCGTAGCATTTGCTTGCCTTTGAGTAACAGTCAATGAATATCCAGGAAAGTTTAGGAAGACGCGTTCAAGGAGAAGATGGACATTCAGTTTTGTTTTGCTCTTCTGTCCAATAGTCTAAGTGTTCAGTTGGTGTTTCTCTAATGAACAACTCCGCAGCGAAGGCCTTCTTGCTTTCAACAGCTACGATTCTGCTTATTAACGAGGACATGCCTTTTCAAAATCGAAGACTGATCTGAATTATCAGTCAACGACTGACGTAACCGACATCCACACCCCTCTTTATTTGAGCGTTGCTTTCTGGAAACGTGGTGCCCGAATCTATCCCATCAAAATCACAGCTGGGTTCCCGCCTCGTACGGCCCTTCCATCCAGGATGGTTGATCTTCCGTTAACTCAATCAATCATACCATTAAACTATTCGCTTATTTTTCGTCATTGACAAATGTCCCTTTTGTTTTTTCAGCTCTACACTCCTTACTCTTAACTGTGATACGCGGTTGACACATACTGAATGTGCTTGGCACAATGCATCAGATCTCCAATTGCAGATTATCGATCGGCGATCAAGGGCTGGCACCAAACGATTGTCTCCGTCTATTTCACAAACTAACCAACCTATTTCTTTATCAAAGTGGCCAATTTCCCGACTTCACATTAATGCAAAGACCAAAGACAGCCTACGAATATTTGCGGTCATGTCAGGTAGGGGCTGTATCTGGGAATGAAATCCAGTAACGCTTTTCTTTTGACAGGGAACGGATGCGCATAAGGTTGTCAAATTCCTTGATTCTCTACAAGAGCTGGAGCAGCACCTGTCTGAACTGCCGTTTCCGGTACATTATTGTTTAATCTTACTCGGTGGACTACCTTCTCATCCAAAACGCGCATTTTTGGTGGATTTTGTCGGTTCTTCTCCTCAAGACACATTTACTGATGAAGCTGTCATCAGCCCGTCTACTCCCAACCGCAGCGAGCCCATTTTCTCTGACTTTTTTCGATCATTTGTTCAACATCCTTTTTATCAGCTGTTGATGGAAGGAGCACCTCCTACTCGAACTTTTTTCTACTTTTATATGCCCACAAATTACGAGTCTAAGTGGTTTCTACCACGTCCGAATTTCCGTCTATTCAGAAAATGCCCAGTATATGTGTTACAAATTCTGACCGATTCAAAACACTCAATGATTCTCGATGATTTGGAAGCAGACCGCTGTTTGCTTGATATCAACAAAATCCTTTACGGGGAATCGTCGGACCGAATGTGGTACGCTTCCCCGGTGAGTGTGGAAGGATTTCGAGGAGGTGTCGTCTGAAACTGTAATCCTGTCCACACTCTCTTTCAAATATGTGTTCGAGGTTCTACTCGGTTTTTTATTACTTCACCCTACTGTCAATTCCTGACTGTACATAGTTTGACATTCTAAATGAAGAGTGGATGAATGAATGAATGAAGAATAAACAGACTCGTTGCATGCGGTGTTATAAATCCATATGGGATAAGCGGCAATTGGAATACACGCTGATATTCTTATCTTGCTTGGTACCGGTTTAACTTTCGGACGTTCCTCCGTGTTTTTCGACAAGTTCGATTTGTGCAATGACAATACGGCCTATTTTGAACGATTTGAGCATGTCGTAGACTGACAGAGCCGCGACGGATACACTTGTGAGCGCCTCCATTTCCACGCCCGTTGATTGTGCAACCGCTTTTGATGTGGACTCGATCCAAACCGATCCATCTTCGAACCACACATCTGTTGATATGTGTGTAAGTGGGACCTATTTAAAATAAGTGCCAAAAGAGATAAACGATAGTTGCGAAAATTCTTCCTATCGTCTATTCGTCAATGTCTTATCGCAAGCTTTAGTATTAGAATAGACATTCGTTTTGGCATAATACTGACGGGCACGCAAACGCTCAAGATTGCTTACGTTGCGTGGACGTGCAAAAATGTTCCTTGAATTTCTCAAATTTCCATGTTTTCCCCATGTAATTCAGACTTCTAGGCAGTAGAACTTACTTGATGGCAAAGAGGAAGGAGTGATGAGGTTTGTTTCGCAGCTTGCATTGCTCCAATTTTCGCTACTTGAAATACTTCTCCTTTTGGGCTTAGCAATTCGGTGTGCTTCCGAATATCTTCTCTCAAGTCCTGGTATTTTGCGACGGCCTTGAATAAGTCTTCCGAGAGTACCACCTGAGCACGGGCCTTTGCCCAACGTACCGTGCATTTGTTGGGATCTACCACGAGTTCACGCAGGTATTGACTGTGTTTTGCTGTGATGTCCACCATGGTTTTTGCTTTGTTGGATGTGGTAATTTCTGCTACCTTGATTGGGAAGTAAATTGTAAGGGTCTCTTTGCTGTAAAACTGGCGAATAACTTATAGGAATGCTTTTGGTATTTCGTTATATTTCGGCGTATAAAATAATCTCCCTTTACTTCGAGCGGAATAAATGTTAATTTTTACCTATATTAGCGCTGGAGAACCTTTGTTTCATTTTCTAGTTTTTACACTTGGACCAGTTAGAAATATGAGAATATTGTTATTCCTGACATCAAGTTACAGTGCCTAATTCCCCTCTACTTTCTCCCCCGTGTATAGTCAGAGTCAAAGCCCCACATTCAGAAGTCACCGAACATGTACTGCATGAAGTTGTAATCTTCACGGGTAAATGAAGCATTTAACTGCTGGAGGTGGCCTTCCTTCGGAAGTAGGTCGGGGCTGTCTAGTACACCGTGGTAGACAGTCGAGTGACGTCCCCTCAGAGGAGTTTCTTTTGAGGGGATCGCTATGCTCAAGAGCCGCGAGGTGTGTGCTGATAGTGAAAATTTGATCCTGTAAGTGAAGCTAATCTGTGCTGAAAAGCCGGGGAGCACTGTACGGCTGTTTCATTCTTATTGGGAATCATCAGCAGCGCGCATCTCGCGAAACTGGAGAATCTCGAATCCGCAACCTCCTGGCTAGTAGTTTGAACACTTAACCGTTCGACCTTGAACGGCGGGTCAGCAGTGTGATTAGCTCGCACTTAGACTCGCAGTTAGGATATTATGTCGCTCATCCTTCAATCACGGGATCCACATCACGTGGTCACACGTGCTGACTGGCTCCTCGAGCAACGACTCATCGGGTGAAGCCTATTTTTCCACTGAGCTCCTTATGGATTGTTGTTGGTTTGAGGAGATTTAAGAATTTTTGTGGAGATTTCGTCGTGTTTCATGCACAAACCCTTTAACTCTCTTTAATTCGGTAGTGTTTTCGTGCGTTATCGTCTACCTTGTTTTTCCTCAGAAGCTCACCCGAAGTCGTTTCTTTTTATTCTGAACGAAGTAAAATCTATTTCGTATGTCTTCATAATTATTACATCCCCTCTACTGAATGCACAAGTGTCGGAGTATCGAGAATTCGAATCCATACAAGTATTTGAAAAAAGGTAGTAAACTCACATGCTGAATAGCAATAGTTGATTGCATCCACCGAAGCACTGGCGAAAGAAGTCGTAAAATACTCATGATAGCCTCTTCCGAAAAGACCGCGAAATAACGGTTTCAGTTTCTCAGCTCCGATCACCAAAGAGAGCTATGCTTGGAAATTTGGCTGTCGAGTATTTCCCGTTTATCCAAACGGTGTCTTCGGTCTACATTCGATATCAGAAGATCCGGAGTAATTCATAATATCAAACCAAACAGTTATCATTACGCAACGAACATCCGGTACGACTTTGACTAGTCATCTGAAGGACCGTCCAAAACACGATGCTTATGTTTGATATACACTCTACGCATGTTCATTCTGGTAGTGTCTAACATTCGATAACATTTTATTTTTTTTCCTACAATGTTGAGTTTTATTTGTCAACAAATTAACACTAGGAAAACTTTGCGTCAGTTGACACTTTTCAGCCCCCAAAACTGTGTTATAGGATCCGGGGTCTAATTTTTTGCCCCAACATGTGTGTCTAATTATTGAGAAACTTAGAGAAGCCAATTCATCAATTTACGCAGTCACCACCAGTTTTGTGAGCAGACTCAAAAGTGCTCGGACTAATATGTGTACGTATCCATGGGTAAGATTTTGCAACTCATCCTCGCATGTACTTGGATTGGGAAACTAGCAATGCCATGGCCGCTCTTCATCTTTGAAATATTGCGAACTGTTAGGGTTGGCTGCATCGCTGAATATACCGAATATTAGAATCAGTCGTTATAGGAATTATCCACGCATAACACAGTACCTATCCAGCGCTTGGAACTGACAGGTCAACAAGTAGCCACATTATTTCCGATAGTTACAATATGGGAAAGATTATTTGGGGCAAAGGCTATGCTAGTGTCCGGTAACCAATACAATTCAATTGATTTGAGAGCTGTCTTTGACTTTGGGGACCGTCCGGCAATATATCAGTATCTGTGGAGCAAGGGTGTCCTCCATAAATACTTGACTTTCCATAGGGCGCTGTACGTCAACTCCCGCGGACTTGTGAAGCGTAGCCCTCGCCCGAGTTCACTACATCACGTGGTGTCAGACACGGCTGTTTTCTTTCAGCCTTCCTCTTCAACTTCGTCGGTGATGCGATTATGGAAGACTCACTATCAGTCTGTAATGCCTGTGGGGTCGAAGTGCTCCCGGGTCATTCGCTCACATATATCGAGTACGCAGACGACATTGCTACTTCTGGATCTGACGTCGTGGTAATGCAAACTAAATTAAATAATCTAGCTAATTATGCCTCACGATTTGGCATGCGCTTCATGACTGCAAAGTGCTAATACAAGACTAGATGGGATCGAACTCTAATCGTATACTCCCTTACAGTCCAGGGGGAGGTACTGTAAGTTGTGGAGCGTTTTACGTATCTTGGAAGTTGTATTAGTTCTGATTGTAGTGTGACAGATGAGGTGAATGCACGAATCTGCAAGGCCCGGGCCGCGTTTGCTAACTTGAGACACCTATGGCGTCAGAATGGTTTATCTTTGAATCTGAAGGGACGTGTGTATCAAGCCACAGTACGGGCTGTTTTGTTGTATGGATGTGAGACTTGGCCTATTCGAGCAGCGGAACTGAGACGTCTTCAGGTGTTCGACAATCTTTGTCTCAGAACCATAGCTCGTGTGGGTTGGTGTTGGCGAATCTGTAATGAGGCAGTTAGAAAGCGCGTTTTCGGTCGTGTAACGGGTACTTCCATCGAAGAATGTGTCCAGCACCAGAGGCTGCGTTGGTTGGGACATGTGTTACGTATGCCGAACCATCGTTTGCCGAAGAGAGTGCTGTTTTCCATGCCCAATTCAGAGTGGCGTAAACAGAGAGGTGGCCAACCCTTGACTTGGCAGAGTAGTATGAAGGAGATCACGAAACGCTTGGGTGCTGTCGGTGCTACTCGCCTTCCAGGATGGGGACCGCGTGATCCTCACTGTGCCTGGTTGCAGACACTACAAGGTATAGCTGCCAACCGATGTCAATGGCGTTATTGTTGTCAGTTTCTGTCCAGATTGCCTGAGTGAATGTTTGGAGGTGTAGGCACCTCGGAATGATTGTGTTAAGCTAGCACTAAGTCCCTCCCCATCCATGCTGATGACGAAGAGTCTATTGGAGTAATGGACAAATTTCCCCCGCTTGGAAGCTGCATCAGTTCCAGTGGTCTCGCGAAAGATGGTATTTCCATCCAGGTTGGGAAGGAAGAGCAGCTTTGGTATACCTGCATCACCTGTGGCGTAGGTGTGACTCAGCTTATCCATCAAGGGTCTAGTTTACAGTAATGCAATGCGCTCCATGTCAGTATACGGGTTAGAAACCTGGCCGCTGTGCACTAAGGACGTCAAAATTCCTTCACTGTTCGACCATCGATGTCTCTGAAGCATTGTCCGAGTCTGATGGGAACACCTGGTCAGTAATGCCTGAAGTACATCGAATAGTTTTCTGAAGAGATTACTCGCCCTACGATCACACTCCATAGGTTGTGCCGGCTCTGTGTGTCATTCGACTGCATTTCTTGAAAGATTCTTTTCACACATACACGTGAAGGATGAGAGAGAGGTCAAACAGTGACTTGGGGGCGATGTATGAAAGCCATTACCAGTAAGGTCACTTGCGCTGATCGTTGCCATCCCCCTGTGTGAGGACACCGAGACGAGACACATCAATGGTTAGAGACATTGTCAGATATGTCTCAGTCGCGCCTTCAATGGCGCTCGTGTATCCAAGCTATTGCCTTCAATACGTAGCTCCCCATTTGAAAGTCCACCGACAGGCCTGTATTTAGGCAACAACCGCCTACAACGCGGAGGTATGTGCTGGCCTCTCAAAATCATGGGTGAACGAAGTTGTGGCAGCTATAAGCACTCTACGGCAATTAGGCGTTTTTTCACAGCTGAGACGATGATGATGAACTATCCATCGTGAGAATACTTGCCTATGTAGGACCATTACGTCACTTCGTGGCCTAAATGAGCGCTGTTTCGAATGTTTCTTGAAGTTGCTAATAAGTAGACCGAAGATCCGCCACTTTGCACCTTGGAATATTTTCTCTAGGTTAGTGAGTGTGTCAGTTCCAAAATGTGGTATCGGGAGTGTCCCACCAGAACACTTTAGTTATGCAATGGAAACTCACATTTCTGAGGATGTTTAGCCACTGGGTGAGGGTAAAGTTTTTGTTTTTTGCTGACCTAATCGTCTCAGATAAAGCAATCATTTGTAAAGAGATGTATTGAAAAGGTACGAACCACGGATGACGTCAGAAGATCCCATTCAACTCAATTTATCTTAAGCATTTGGGACAGAAATAAGGTATCTCGTAAGTATTGAGGAAAATCAATAGGACTTTCAATATATGATCAGTTGGATCAGTAAATATGGGGAAACTTAGTGATTTTGCCTATTTTCGCCAGGCTAAATAAATACCCACGGAGTTAATGGACAAGACAACTCTCTCGAATACTACTCTACGCTTGTTAGGACTGTTCCACTTGCTGAACCCCCATCGTCATTTCGTCACCTATGAACCAAACTACCTGAAAATCACTAGGCCTGTTTATTACCTGAATCTCCCTTATTGTGGAGTCAGATATGGACTTTCATAATGGTCAATTTGTTGAATCACTGGAAATATTTCCCTCGTCTGTATTCGAAAAATCAACCTTCCTTTCGAAGTATGCTAATTCATCGACCAGTTTCTTTCCGAGTGTTTCACTATTAATCAAACTGAGCTCTTGGGTCAGTGACCAGAAGATCACCCCGACCTGATTTCGAAACATTTCCCCAAAGTTGAGGTAAATCCTAAATAGTATGCTGAAACGTTGGAGCAACCGCTATTGCTCGCTAAATTAGCCCAAAACACTCGCCTAATAAACCCGAACCTGGTATTCGCAGTGCAATTGGTCACCAGTCACCCTAATGTTCAGCACTTTTTTTACATATGAGGGACAACTAAGGTATGTTACCTGAAGCAGTTTCCGTTTCCTGATCAAGAAAATAAGTTCTCTGAATAAAATGTTCGTGACCAGTGGGTGTATGCCAATTATCCCTAAAACTGCTTTTTTTGATCCAGCAGGAACATGAATTCAATTTCGGTAGTAAGCTGTTCAGCTGATATTCTTTTGGGTCAAACTTGTGTACAGTGGAAATTTACAACTCAACTACAGTCCCTCATTGTGCATCTTTGGTTTAGAGCAATATACTGTGATTCATATTGAACCACGTCATGTTTATGAATGAAGTCTTCGACCACAATCATACATCGAGTCACACTGAAAAAATATCTTACTCTGGGTAAAATCCATCCGTGCATTCAAGCTGAACATCTCCCGTAAGAGTGAAGTTGTCATCTCTTGTATTCCATTCACATTACATTTTCGAAGCTTAGGTTTTAAAGAATAAAACCAGTGATTCCACATTTCTATGCAAATGGAAAATACTTGGAAACAGTGGCTTGTGTGTTTTATTGGTGTTGAAGTACATCATGACCCGAACTAGCTCCTGAACCTAAGACCCAGCAACAAACAGCGGTCACAACAGTCTGTTAACACGAAAGACCCCACAGAATAAGCTAATTTCACTGTGCCGATGCGACGAATTCCGACATCTGGAAATTTCGGTTGTGACCTCAGACGAATGACTGACTTTGTAACTAGTCGGAAGCACGTGAACATCTCATGGTAATTACCTGATATCTGTGTATTAACAAGAATCAGCACAGACGGTACTGACTGATTATTGACACTGCGTAGTGTCGAGTTACAAACGACTTTGATTTAAACGCAACTGAATGTCACTACTGAAGTTTGCAGTTGGTCTTGTTAAGCACCACATATTATATTATTTCAGAGTGATTAAAGGTAGTAGAATAAACATTTGTGTACGCATGTAATTACAAAATACGCGCGTGAAACTAGTACGCCTCTCCAATAGGCAGTACCATTTAGAATTGCTCGTTGCATGCTCAATGTTCCATGTCTTTCGTAGCGGCATGATGTTGAAAAAGAAAGGGGCATAACGAATAATGTGAGCTTATCGAAGATATCCTGCCGTTTTTGGAGCGCTTGGTTTTGTCTCTGAGTAGGCAGTTTGCTCTACCACTATAAACGCATCGTTCGAGCAAGGAAGACAAAGAGAAAGGCTATTTTAAGAAAACCACCACTGTAGTTGAAGTTGGCTAACTATACTGGGGAAGGTGTGTTTACTCTCGGTAGAATTGAATAGGAGTTCAGATGAGGATTTGCAACTTGATGGTGACTGCCTAGACTTATCAAGAAAGTCGGAAAGTAACGCGAACGGAAGCTCATTTCAGCCTACGCAAGGGACAAAAGCATGATGGGGTGCAACAACGAAGATGGACTGGAGCAAAGATCCTCAAATTACCACATACGGGCAGGTTCTTTGTACAACATGAAAACGAACGAGTAAATGGTTTTGTACAATTCAGTGCTGGTCGGGAATATTGACAAAAGATTATTTGTGGTAAGGTGTTTAGAAGGTGGAATTATTGCAGATCGATATGAAATGGGCTTCGTTTCCACCCAACTTTAATTATCTTCACCAGGATGTAAAGTTTGATAGGAAAAATCTGTTTCTTATCCTAAGGGTAATATAAACACCACGAAGGGTCTCTGTAAAGCAAGTAAAACCACAAGATAAAAACGCAACAGCTTTGACAAGAGTGCCCTGGACACAAGGGACTTTCTTCGGACTGCTAGGCATCTGAGAAAGATCATATATGACAACTAAAGTTCTGAGCACTAAGCGTCTGCGTCTAACGATTTACAAGAGCGTTTTAAAAATAGGTGAGGATCTGTTCCATAGCCTCGTTTCCAGTATGTCAAAAAATCCAGGTCTGCTCAGAAGGTGCAGAATACTCTGATTTCGGCTTGGTGTTTATTCTACAACAACCCGAATGGGAAATTCGTTCTTTTATTCGCTTGCGTCGCTGAGTGCAAAAAGGCCTATATCTTGCTAGGGCTTTTTCAATGTAATCTGGCTTGTCCACTATCACCGTGATGCGTCCTTTGTCTGCCGGTAGTATTACGATTGTTTCATCTTTTCGTAGACTTGTGAGTGCGTCTCGTCCTTGTTTCGAAATCAGTTGCATGGTTCTATTCCGTGTGATCGCCGGTACGATTGTCTGTCGATTGTCTGTTGTTAAACCTCCTCAGACATTTCGTTTGTTTTCAGGGCATGTTCTAAGCTGGCTAGGTAATCCTTGTAAGATGCGTCTTCGACGGTGAACTTGGGTCCTTTCATTAGCAGTTCCTGTTCAGCTGTGCTGAGTTGACGGCCAGATAAGTTCTTGATCCAAGCGTTGTAATTATTGTGTTTGTTGTTCCTCGTGAACTTGCGCAATTTTGTCTCCATGGCTGTTCTGCGTTTGATCTTGACATTTTCTACTCGGCGTCCGACTGCTGCTTCAAGCTCTGCTAAGTGTTGAGGACTGGTTTTAGTCAAACAATCTGTCTTGCACTCGTTAAGTACTCTTTCGTATTTTACGAGACGGTTGTGGGCATCTGTTATCGTTAACTTAACCATTCGCCTGCCATACTGTCTTTCTAGGTTTAAGTTAATGATAACAGATGCCCACAACCGTCTCGTAAAATACGAAAGAGTACTTAACGAGAGCAAGACAAATTTTTGACTAAAACCAGTCCTCAACACTTGGCAGAACTTGAAGCAGCAATCGGATGCCGAGTAGACAATGTCAAGATCAAAGGACTAGATCTCCTTATTTGATCAAATCGGTTGTGTGCTTCTTTATATTTTTTATCCTCAAGTGTATTTGTGTGGCATGTGTGTTGCATGTAGATTTCCAATCTGCATAAATTGGTAATCTCCAACTAGACATCTTGTATCACACCACCTGGTTTACACTCGTTGGGTTGCTGGACAATCGTGGGTTTCACCATGCCAGCATATTTGCATACAGTTTGTTTTTCCGTCAGTTGACTTCTTACCTCTGGTTTGGATCAATTATTGGAATCACATCGGACGTATGTGATAAAATATCCTTCAGTCCTACTCGACTTGTTTAAAATCAGTGCAGAACCAGATACATGCGCTTGAGTTAATCTTGTGTCCTGTTCACACATAACACTCATTGAGCTAGCTCCCATAAGCGTGATGTATTGGCGGGCTTGCAAATGTTTAAGTTTCCTGGCAGTTTCATAGGTGCAGACATGTTCACAACTACATGTCGATAAGGTACTTTTGAACATCAGTGTTCAAAGTCTGCTAGTTTCGGCTGACAAGTTTCGTGAGGGGCACGTAGTTGGAGGATTGAGACAACCCATCCCAAATAATAAAGTCCGAAAGTTGTGGCAACGGAGACATACTCTCAAAGAAAAGATTAAAAACATACTTTGACAGAAAACCATTTTATTTTACCAATAAATAAATAACACTTCAGTGGTATCTGAACAATTAGACTTTTTTGCTTTCTTGTCACTCTATCCACCAATGCGTATCATGGATCGGTTCTTCCCGGTGGCCAGCTGATTCATGCCTGAAATCAGCGACAAAAAAAATACAATGTAACACTGAGTGAGTTTTCTGATAGGTCTATACGATGATAATGATCTCATGTGGATGTGTGGTACGTTTGATGGCTACCTTAATTAGGCTAATTTTCAGCCGGCTCTGTTAAACTAAGTGTAGTTTATATGATATAACCCATTTTCCCTGTTATAGCAGTTCGCACAGAACAATCTGATGTAGTGTGATGAAACGACAGTTGAAAAGGTAAACACATGGGAAATTTACTCGAAATAAAGCAAAAGAGGAGAAAAACAGTCAACGGGTCGAACTGACAGTCCATGATCACCAGCTCATTAGGGCCAAACAGTGTTAGTGGACTATCGATTAGGATAATTCATAAATCACAACAACGCCATACTCCGCAGGTTTACTAGAAATAAGAGACAGCTGGTTTGGGTTCTGTGAGATGGGACAAGCAGAGTTATTTCTGATTCCACTGTAAGCTTAACTTTTCCAGATTGCAATTTATCCTGGTATGTTGTTTCGGACGTAGTAACAAACAGCGGTTAAAACACAAGTCAGCAATCGCTAGAAAACGGTTGACAATGATCGTTCTAGGCAGCTAGACATCACCCTAACGCCTGACCACGAGTAAACAGCTGTTTTTTCTGCCACCCGGTTCCAACTGATTTTGGGTCTCAATGCTTCAAAGCATTAGGTATCCAATGCCTTCAATTTTATCCCATATTTTGTATCGTTTAGTACGTGCCCGGTCCAAATTCCCGCAAAACTGTAGTGCAGCTTTCTGTGAAGAATGTGTTCGAAATGATTATTCTTCAAATGTATCCAGTAAGGTTTTACGGTACACCCAATCATGAGTGACAAAATGAAATCCCTCTGAATCTGGAATGTCTTCGTTTATCTCACGATGCATCCTCAGATCATAATGACACTCGGTATCAATTCTGGGTCGCTAAATGTCTAATTAAACTTGTCATTTGTTAACACGCTTTAGTGAATTATATACGAACAAAATAGGGAAGCAAACTATGTGAAACTAGGTCTAAAGAGACTTTCTACCAGAGAAGCATAGGTTCAAACGCAAGTCAACGTCATCCGGAAGCTCTGAAACTCAACTTCGAAATTCCGCACAGAAAAACTAGGCGTACTACGCAGAAGCCAGACTCCGGGTGCTACCGCCCGAAAACAACAAGCAACTCAATGCAAAACTGAGCAATGTTAGTAAAAATTTCCGTCGTACCAAAACTTTGCTTTCACAGAATACATGGAACTTAAACTATAGCTGATCAGGAACTAGAGTATCATACTGTATCCATATAGCAAAACCAGCACCGTTATCCAAACTGAAGTGGATTATATGTCCGTACTGGACATTATCTTAGTCAATGCATCCAGGTGCCTCCCAAGTAAACCACCAGACAAGGTGCTGTTTGTTTAGAAACAAATCAGTCAAAGGTTGTCAGTAATTCATTCACTTGTTTCATCTCAGAAGAGTTTACTATGTTAAAACCTGAGGGCCATTAAACTTACGGCCATTAAACCCACGGACGCAAGATACCCACTTGATCAACTTCAGCTATGAACGGTTCGCGCTGCCACCACTCAGAAAAACACCTAAAAGTTACTCTTAGAGCCGTTAAAATACTCAGTGATGAACATTAATTAAAGGTAGTTTACGAACTTTTAACCTACACATTATCATTCTTCCAGATGTTATCTGTTAGTATGACAAGTATTCACCATTTGCTAAGGTCCCTCTTATTGAATCTGTGAAGTTTTTGGAAAGTCATTTGAAGTCCCGATTCATACCTCCGAAGACATTAGTTTGCTGTGGTCTAAAAATGTCAGTTTTGATCAACATGGCGTCGTTTATTGATAGCCTTGCCACCTTCACCGAAGTTTTGATGGCCAACGCCAGGAAATCAACACAGATGGGCATAAAACGTAGCTGAAGAATGGTTCGCTTATCACGATCACCGAGAGAGGCTGGACACTACCGTCAACCAAGCCGTTTCTTCCCCATGTGAGTTTGGGGATGACAGCACACCTTCCCTTTTGGACAATCTGGTCACTAGAAATTTCGGTGGCACTATATCCCGTTCTGTGTATCAAAAACTGACCTGAATTTGGCACTGATTGAAGATCACCTGCTTTGCTCTAGTGCGGCACAAATATGTTTTTCACACAGCAGGATACATTTGTTGAGGAGGTTGGAATTCTTGAGGGCATGCTGCCGTCAAGCAGTAGTTTCATCGAAAAAGAAATTTCTAAAGACGAACTGAAAGTGTTCTTGTCTTGGTAACTGATTTGCCAGTTCGGCTGCTTATGTAAGGCTGCATTATCAGAAGACAGTTAACACGGGATAGTATCTCATCTTCAGGTTTAGCAACTGGTTCCGGTACCTCAGGCATTTGACGTGGGTGGATGTCTACTGCGGGATAACAGATTCGGAGACCCCGTTAAGACCCGTTAAGGGTCGACCACGACATTGTGTAAGAGAGGAAACCGGTTTTTAATGCACTGAAACTGTTGCATTCCAACGAATTAGAACATCATCTGGCCCCGGAGTTCGCGTATGTAAAACGTCACAACTATGTACATCTCGAGTGCACTCAGCTGCATTCGGTTTGACACCGTCTGTCATCGTATGAACTATCTCGGGAATCAAGATCAACTGCTCCCATGCCTGTCGCTTACCCCCATAACTGATGTCGCTTCTAATGAGGATGTTTTAGGATGGCGATCAATACTTGCGGTCCGTCGCGCTTGGGTCACCTTTGTTTAATCGAATAGGCTGGATCAAATGGCAGTTAACTCGATACTCTCTGACCTGTTTACGCACGGATGCACTATGGGATAAGAAACTGATTCAGCATAGCACCTTTGTGGGCCTACGTCGAGACTTTGCTGCAGTATATGCACTTATCAGTTTTCACCCGGTGTTCTTCAGTTGATGCATGGAGTGCGCTCGCTCAGTCACGCTTCACCTTGTTCAATTTGTTAACGCTTCTTGGAAGGGCTCGAGAATGTCGTTTATACTCGGACCTTCAAGAGTTTGTTGGTTTGCCCAATGTAAACACAAGAGAATTGGTGCAATCAATCTTGTGGACACATTTGCTACGGCGAATCAGTTGTCTCTGCGGTGTGTTGTCCATTGAGAAAGTGGTGCAGAATTTGAGATTGGAGAGTAGGTAACGGATAATTTCAGATTTATGTTATCGGTGCGGTATCCGCATCATATCGGTTGGTTCTAATCTGGATCTCGCTGTTGTGCCTTGATTGGGCGGCT
Source organism: Opisthorchis viverrini (assembly GCF_000715545.1). Classification (NCBI taxonomy): domain Eukaryota; kingdom Metazoa; phylum Platyhelminthes; class Trematoda; order Opisthorchiida; family Opisthorchiidae; genus Opisthorchis; species Opisthorchis viverrini. The sequence continues at coordinate 23,835 of NW_008752347.1, forward strand.
GAAGCCTGTTGGATACCCCGTGTTTCACAATATTTGTTTAGTATAAGTAAACATCTTTTCTGAAAAAGTAGTTCTACAACAGCTTATAGGCACTCGGTGAGCCATTGTGCGGATTTTAATCCCTCCATACCAAATGGGTGAGCAGAGTTAAGGTTTAAGTAGTTATCCGTTTGAGTTGGTACGTGGTGAACTGTGCTTTTACAGTGATCATGGTTCCAAAAGACCGCAGAGGTGTTTTTTTTAAGTTCTGCATTCAAAAGCATTTTAGTCACCAGTATTTTCACTGCGACTGAATGGCTGCACGCGTGTGCTACCCCGCTGGTGTAAAATTCGTCCATCCAGGACTAAACACATCGCAGCTTAGAGGAGTAGTGTGAGGATGAAGGGGAAATGCTGTCAGTTAACAGCTTGTGATGAAAATTGAGGTCTTTTTCTCTTGAGAGGTAAAAATTGAAGTGAAAGAAAAGGGATAGTCGGTGGGGACAATCTCCACTTGGTATTGAATCAGCTCTGTGTAGGTCCTAAACACTGGCGGGACGAAATAAATCACCAAGGATGTCGCAATGAGTACCGTTCTGTTGAGCATCTCACATTTGCGTTCACGGGCTTTGTAATTTCCTTCTCTGTTTTCACACTTGCCTATAAGCAAGTAAAATGAACAAGCCCGAACTATTTTCGCCGATAAACGTGCCACTGCTTAGAATAAAATTATTGGAACATCATGCCCAACAATTTCTAGATAATACCTGTTGATAAAACTGGTACTTGTCAAAATGTTGTACTCACTGGTAAACCGCTTGGGAAAGACCAGTATAGTGACACAATGTGTGCATGAGAACAACAATGTCTACAAGCAGTTTTAGGGTAAGCAGACTCAAGAGCGGAGAATTAGGTGCTCAACATTCAAGGAAACCTGTTTCACCTAATGAAGGCCATTCTCATATACACATAGGCCTGTTTTGGAAACCCCAGGTGTGATCTCTTTAATCAGGCGGATGGCTGTTCTACGGGACTAGTTACTATGTTCTACCAATTTCGGATTATCCTGATTTGTTTCCCTACAGAGTTTCTACCTGAGTGAAAAGATGATTCGAGATCACCAGTCATCGCATTAAGAGATTAGCATGATGGCGGTTAAGGACCAAGTTACTATCCACACAATGTGCTTTCTCTGTAATATCACATTGCTCGTGTTTTAATAACCACTCCAAAGGCTGTTTTCTAGCATTAGAACAGTCAACATGAGAACAGCAATTCCAAGTCACCGGGTCGGTATTTGGGTAAACTGTAAAGGCAGCTACTCATCGCCGATCGGAAATCGCGATTACGGCGTGGTTTGTGTAGCCCTGCTAATCACGAACTAATAGTGAATACCAAGTTCTAGGGGATCTAGGAACGGTGGCTGTGGTTTAATTTACCAGTGCCCCCTCGGCGTTAATTTTCCATCCTTAAATCTTGCCCGCAATTAACTGTTAACAGAAGCAGTCTTATGGTAGGAGAGGACGGAAAATAATCTTAGGAGTGTAAAACTACTTGTCCTTTGTACTTGTACTGTCTAGTAGTTTTCTCAATCAAGTGTCTCGCCATGGAGGATTTCTGCGTACATGTCGTATGCATATGGTATTGTGTGGTGTTGCTGAGCTTTTTGCTGAAATCCCATGGAAAGCAGTTTAGGAAACCAGGTAGAATTGCCTTTTCCTGCCTGCCCACTAAATATCATCTTCTCCACAGTTGGCGATTTCGTGAAGAACATTCCTTGCAAGAACATCAAGATAATTTGCTGTCCTAGTCAACTCACAAAGCGAGTTTTGGAACCCAGAAGCGAATTACTTTGACATGTGACTATATTTCTAAAACGATGCGACTTTACATGAGAGACGAGGAATTTCGGGATTCATAACTGACTAGTGAGTGGGTGGAGAATTCTAATATCACTTTCAAATACACTAATCCACAGTTTTATTCCATAAAAGTTATCCACGTACAGAGTATAATACTGTGTTTCTCCACCGGATGATCAATGCATCACACTTAGACTGGGGACAATATTTATAATGTGGCTCACTAGCGAGTACGAACTCCCTGTAAATGAATGTTCCCTTGAAGTCTCAATTTCTTGGTCACTGTTTGTCATCCCTTGGGCTATCACAATGGGAAGCTATTTTTCATGTATGGAGCGACTGATTGGAATCTAAGCCGCAGACGTACATCAGTCAAAGAAGCAGGCCTTGGACTGAAAGTACTTGGACGTTTGACGTATCTGCGCACTGATGAGCTATTAGTTTTACTCTTGAAATTCGACTACCCATTGCTTATCCAACTTATCTGTAATAATCAATCAGTGTTTCGTAAATTCTATTACCTATTTTCATATAGACATTCACCTTCGTCTTCCAGACTTGAGACAATCCCGGTGGAATTTGGAGCACCTGACAGTGGATTGATCCGGTGCTTTGAATAACTTCCCAGTTATTACTGGGACGTCACTGGCACACACCAAATTATCCTCGGTTTTCGGATTAGATTTTTGTGAAAAATCTTAAAGTTCTCACCTAACTCACAAAACATGAATAACTCCCCAGTGTTTCCAACTGAGCCTGATATAGCTTGGAGGTTAAGCGGCGATTCTACTAACCGGAAGGTCCGAAGTGAGGACCCAACCCTAGACTTTTGATCGTATCACTTTATGTTTTGGCGATAAACTACCTGCAGAAGGATGTCAAAACGGCTTTAAAATAGGTTTACTATTATTACTAGTAAATTACCAAAACGTTATTAGTACTATGGTAAAATATCGTCAACGAAAGAGTTATGATGTTCGGATAATTATAACTTATCATCTTGTTAACTGCCGCAACTCACGGCGAGCATGAACTTTTAATCAACAATAGCTAGATTTCAGACGATATTACTGTCTACGGCATGAAAAATTATTCTTACCACTTGCGGGGAGTTTCTACCAGCTGACCTTAATTGTCTCGCTATTCTAGCGCACTAAGAAGACCATAAAAATGTTCAGGCACACTGACTACGTCGATACTACTGACAACAACATAACTAAATAAAGTGAAACATAATCACTGGTGCTCCGTGGAAAAACAGTTTGGTTGTCACCCTTATGTGGAACCAAATCAGTAAATCCATAGAAATTATCTCTCTCAACTTGAAGGTACCTTATAACTAAAGTAGGCTCCAATAGACGAACAAAAGTTAGTGGTCCATCGAGATGGGACCAGCCTATCAAGCCTTTTGCTGCTGCAAGTACCAGCAGCAAAATGGATTAATCCTTATGTTTGATGATTACGAGCTGGAATATATTTGGTGTTATATTTTTCAGCGTATGTTAGAATTTGTTCAAAGTTAAACGTCACAGATAAAAATACACGTTGGATGCATGTGGATCTGTCGACTTCAGCTACTCACCTGCATGCTCCGGTGCCTTTCTGGCCAGCGCTATATCCACCTTTTCGTCTAGACTGGCGAGAACCATTTCGAGCTTGGTCTGCGGCACTTGTGAATGAAAAAGCGAAACAGCCGAATCTTTCCAGTCTGCTGCTTCTAACGGGTACTGCTGGATAACCTTGATCAAATCAACCTCTTCCTCTCCATGAAGGCACGTTTTCAAATGCCCGTCGGCAGTCAGACGGAGGCGGGAGCAATTTGAACAAAAGTTTTCCGTCATTGAGGTGATGAAACCTACAGTACCCGGCCAATCGTTTACACGGTAGAGCTGTAGTTATTTGTGGGGATGAATGAAAGTGGTTAGTGCACTTGACCAATGGAAATGACCTCATATGCAAATATGGTCTTCTCAACTGAAAAAAATTGTCGTCAAGTAACTTGCTATGCATTGTTGCAGGACATATAGTGTATTCGTGAGGGCAGAAATTGTCGCAAAAATGTTGTGAAACAGTTGATAAATCAGGTAGGCATATCGTGCTATGGGTATCCAGGAGGATTCAGTCACTAGGTGCTCATAGGGTAGCCCTATTTTTGTCACACAGAATGAGCTCTTCCAGCATTCATTGTTTTTATCTTTGAGCCTACCCGTATCCTAAGGGCCTATCCTACCACGATTGTGTAGGAACGCAGTTAGACCCTCACGTTGTTAGGATAAGAGGAGTGGCTTCACAGATAAGGACTGCCAAATTTGCTCAGGGTGCTCGTGTTCTTACTAACAGGCTCGAAATTCTACTTTTCCGAACTGAAGGGAACACTTAAACCTGTGTTAATTTGCTGCTTTTGTTATGTCTTACAGACTATGGGGTCGTGTTTTACAGAAAAAGCATGCAATTTGCCAAACAACGATATGTGCTCATCTGATGAGGAGGTTGGATGCCCAAGTCCGCGGTCACTTGAAACCACTACTCATAAGCCTCAACAAGAGTGAGAGGTGAGGTAAATGCCGCACTAGTACTGAAATAAAGTGGAAAATTGTGCAATAACTTCTTTCCGCGGATAACCCTGCTCATTTCAACAAATCACATTAAAAGGGAAAATATGATGAATGCCCAGAGAAGCACCAACTAACTGTCTTAGAGCAATGGAAGGCACAAACTCTTGGTAAAGGCTTCGCAATAGTAAGGAGCCTGTTCTTGGGTGTAACGAAACGACACAGGGAGAAGGGCACTAATTGCACCAAGAAATCCTCATTAGCCTCAGTTTCATGACAAAAATCTCGCGTGAAAAGAAATAACAACAACTGGGTCGACCAGATTTATTTGGATCCGGCTGGACAGTAGATAAAGCCACAGGTTCGTGTCACTTTTAAGTTGCCAGGTGCGGCATTTTCAGGGGCTGAACATTGATGAAAACATCTGAAGTAAAACTGTGAGTGGCTGCGTCTATCTGATGGGTCAGTCGTAAGAAGGGCGAAACCCGTTTTGGGCGGTCAAAGAATTTTCAGCATCTCGTGAACAGTGTGTTATGTCTATACATGTGCTGCGATACCTCGAATATCATAACAACTGAACGTCACAAACGAGAGATCCAGCTGGGTTCTAGGTGAGTCTCTCGAAAAACTAAATTTGTTTGCAAATGAGTGTATTTCGCTAATTTCGTGACATTCGGGTTCAAGTAGAACATAAAGTTAACAGAAACCCGGAACTGATAAACCCTAAGAAAGGCAAGGCCGGTCGTGGGGTGTCGAGGAATTTTCAGCAACCTTGTGAATAGTTTCTTTTTAGGGCGAACAACATCTCATGTCCCAATAGGAGACTTTTAGGTGTGCAAGTATAAGACAAACGAAATTTGGGCATGACGTACCTTTGCAGTATTCGAAAAAGGAACTGGCAGTGGATACAAATCAGGGTAAACCTTCCTTATGGTATTCAACATTTCCTTGTAGCTGACCAGTTTCTCTGTATCCCAGTTGTTCCCCCCAAATGGCATAAACTCAATGAAACGTAATTCGATTGGCTAGGCGGGAAATGAACAAAACCAATGGTTGAATTTTAAAACAAAGTTGGAAGAAAACACCGAAAGCAAAGCTTAAGACAGTGACATGACCATGCTCCATATGTGTTCACTGTGAACCAATACAACTGGCGGTTTATTAGAAATCGGTTGGAAGATGAGCGGCTTAGGAGCAGTACTGCTCTACTGGTACCGTATACATGAGGCAGGAGTTAAAAGATCCAAGGATTTGATGCATCTATCGACTGTAGTCACATTCCACTGTGTAAACTTTTTTGCTGATCTTCTGAAGGCTTAGGCTTTCGGAAGCAGTCTGTCTGCTGTTCATGAAGTCTTTGTAGACTCAAGAGTCAGCAACTTACAAAGATGATGGAGAGATTGTAACACAGTGCCCATAAAACAGTTGTAGGCGGGCATCCTTCATACGTTATTTTATCCAAGTCAGTGGGAGTCAGTACGTCGGAAGTTAATCGTAAGCTGAATGAAATGGCCAGTTGTCCAGTTAATTCAATCTTTGACACCGGTTAGCAGACTTCGACTACAATTTGCGGACCATCCAAATATTTTTCAAATGACGCCACTCTTTCAGTTTTCATAACTTCTTTGGACAAAATTATTGAGTTTGGTCGATTAAAATTATGATTCACCACCATCTGGAAGTAACTTGATGTAAAGTTAGGATAGTCAAAGTCATGTTCAGATTCCAACATGAAGCTGGATGTTTGCACGCCATTTTCCGACAACTCAATACGACACCTGGTCACCCTACGTTTCTAAACCACAGGATTTCGTATTCCTGATTGAGACATTGTTTAAAAAATGTCGGCGCGTTTTAAAACGAAAGATATGAACTTAACTGGCACACACCATCTACTTCCTCCTTATCTCCTTGCCGTTACCAAACGAGGGGGAGTTGGAAGTTGAACTGTGATATCTTTGTCCGGTGTTGGTGAGTCAGACAAAGGTACCGTTTCATTGGTGATAGATCTGCGTTTTTCTTATTTGATGGTGATCTGTTAAACCTCTCGTTAATTGGATTAAAACATGTGGCTTTAGACCAAAAGTAAATACCCCTTCAGTGAGGAAATCGGTTCTCCAGTTAATAGGATCACATCCAGACTGAGACTATTTTACCCGTTCTATTTACTATGCTTTTCCTCCCGACATTAGTGTCTTTTATTGCTGGACTGGAGTTTTTGGATCATCTGTCAATCAGCAGGTGAACATGTAAGCTTGCCTATTTTCGATCTTGTTTTCTTGACGGTTCTCAGCTTCGTCCAAGCCACTTAGTGAAAATCCCGCCTTTCAGAGAGTGAGTGTGTCTAGTAGCGATGAGCTCGCATGGCTGCAAATGAGGCGAAAACGGTCACCAGATGCGGACATTTTTTCTTCAGGGGTCTGACAGATGGGTGTTCGTCGTAGCTAAATAATTCATTATAAGATACCGGTGCAGCTGACTATATTCAGTTAACTCTTCCGACAGTTGGACGATTTTCAGTCTTCAGACGTCGTGTCACATAGTCGGAACAGCCTTGAAGGTGAGTGACAATGGATAGAATGACTTGAGAACCGATTCACTAGTACGCTTTTTCATCTGATGTGAGCCTTTACATTGCGCTTGGCAGTTGTTTTAATTGTGAAACCACGCCTAGCGTTTGCGTAAAAAACTTAAGTAGAGTGATCTACTTTACGTCAAGTGGTGAATCATTGCTGGACTAGCTGGAGGCCAGAATATCTGAGTGGGGCATCTGCAAAACAGCTGTACCGTACTGAAGCATTCGTACCGCACTGCAGTGAATCTTGATCTTTGCTTCATCCAAAGGCCGAAGCCCAATTCTTTTGACATACCAGTGACAGCATGAGCAGTTCCAGCACTAATTAATTTGGTGAAATACGAAATTATCCAAATCACTGCTTCCGTTGACAGCTGACGGCAAATGGGATATTACTTATTAGTCAATCTGACGTCATTCTGGTAAAGTTAGAAGTCAGGAATGACCTGAATTGATTGCTGAAAACCATTTCGATCTTTAATATCATGAAAAAAGCCGTCCTATATGGTAAGCACAGATCTAAATATTTTGACAAAGAGAGATATTCTGACCACAAAAGGTTTTTTTTATTACGTGGGCACTTTACAACAGTGCCATAGTCCCCCTTGCTGGACATCCCACTGAGGGCAATGGTGACGTTATTGTCTGCCTTAAGATAGAAACAAATGGAAACGATACAGATTATGACGGATAGTGGCGTGAACTCTCCGATATTTTATATTTTTGGTACTTTATCGGATGCTTTTACACTCTTAAGGAAGAAAGGAACAGAGAAGGCACCACTGCGTGGATTTTGTCACACGCGTTCAGAGTTTTGTAGTGCTGTACTGAATTTGACTGCCATAATCAAAATTTCACTTGTTCAGTTGCATTTTTAAATGGGCCGCTATCAAGCTTTCGTAGGGTGCGCGGCACGTTCTAATTTATGTCACTATCAATCAATATCTTCACATGTTCGAAGTTTTCTGGTCTAGCGTGCTACAAATTCCTTTTACCATAACGCGATGGGAAAAAGTCGAGTGGAGTGAGATGATGAGGCGAACATAGTGGCCATTTTCCAGATCATTCTTAGCCGACTCACCGTGTATGGGATTTTTCAGTAAGAATTGTGAACATGGAGCACACTACGTGGGCTAGCATGGTTGTGCGTAAAATCAATCTTCATTCAGTGGATAACACCGCATCCATTTGGGGGTACTGAAGGCTGTTGTAGAGGTCGTAACTAGTTGGCACAGTCACGCTACAACCCCCCCCCCTCCCTAACACATGGACTAGAGAGGCTGTTTGAACTTCGGCCAGAATCCTCAGCCTCATATTGGGAAGAGTATTGCACACACGCGTGATTTTCATAATCACCCACACCCAGATACACAGAAGCGGTGCTCTCCCACCCAGCTGAACGGTCAACTGGTCGGTAACTAGCACGTCCCAGAAACTTCACTATTCACTAGGCTAATATCATCCGTCGATATTCTACACAGATGCTGCCAAGTCTCTACACTTGTTTCGCCTGTTCAGGTTCACCATGACTGACGAAAAGGGTTGTTCACAAAGAGAAGCTAGACGTCGAAAACTAGTGAGTCAAAAACTTTTGCTACTGCATAAGGTAGCACGTAGTATCGATTCTTCCACAACACTCCCTTGCTTACCGTGTTTTATTTTTCCTTCACTTGGCACAGTCCGCTACACCCCCCCCCCTCCCTAACACATGGACTAGAGAGGCTGTTTGAACTTCGGCCAGAATCCTCAGCCTCATATTGGGAAGAGTATTGCACACACGCGTGATTTTCATAATCACCCACACCCAGATACACAGAAGCGGTGCTCTCCCACCCAGCTGAACGGTCAACTGGTCGGTAACTAGCACGTCCCAGAAACTTCACTATTCACTAGGCTAATATCATCCGTCGATATTCTACACAGATGCTGCCAAGTCTCTACACTTGTTTCGCCTGTTCAGGTTCACCATGACTGACGAAAAGGGTTGTTCACAAAGAGAAGCTAGACGTCGAAAACTAGTGAGTCAAAAACTTTTGCTACTGCATAAGGTAGCACGTAGTATCGATTCTTCCACAACACTCCCTTGCTTACCGTGTTTTATTTTTCCTTCACTCGCGTTTCCCTCATTAAACTTCCATACAGTTGTCCAACAACCCGAGTGGGAGTCACTTTGACATGTCTCTCGCTAAATAGTTCTACTGTCTCCATAAAATTCCAGCTACCTTTATGATAAAGTACATAGACTTCGTGTTTGACCTATGAAGTCAACCAAAACATAGAAATTGTTTTCGGTGTCAAACCAAACAGTGTGAACAATGAGTGGATAACATAAATAGGCAAGCTAACGAGGCAAAGTGACACACCAGCGGATGAAACGAATTTTACTTCCAACCACATTTTAGTCCCATCTTCTGATGGTCGGCTTATATGTTTCGATAAAGGACTATGCAGCAAGTGAAATCTTGCAAACAGATGTACTTAGCCACCCTAGCGGATGTGACACAATTTTCAGTAAACACTTGACAGTAACACTTGATAACGTTTGTCCATAATTTCAAAATGTGCAGCTTGGTATCGAATGACAACCAGTACAGACTGTGCCTGTACAAGCTGGTGTCACACGCTGCATCATCCATCTATAAGCCTAGAATACATGACAAGGAATATGTTTTTCCGGGTATGCTGGGTTCAACAAGTGGACCTTTTGTGTACACACTAGATTAGTAAAACAGCGAACCTTTTTACATTTTTGATGAAAAAAACCAACGTGCTGCTGTCACCCAAACGGTGCACACTGCCAAGTGAAGTTGGTGCTGTGTAGTTCAATGCGGAATACTAATAAAAAAAACCGATGCGGTCTTTGTGATTGGATGCTGAATGTTTACTTTCCATTCACAAGTCTACAGTTTTATGATTCTTTGTAGGACGAACTGGCGTAAATTAGGCTACATGGATTTCTGTCTTGTTGTCCGACCAGAAGGGTTAACCCAGGTCCCCCTGTTGGCAAGGCTTCCCCAAGTGTGGAGTCGTTATAGAGTAGTTTTCATGCCACACAAATTCAATTTTATGAAGTCGCGAAGAGCTGTAACTCACACTAAAACCAGCAATCGATGGCTTGTTTGTTGTGTTTGGATCACAGGAAATTTTACACACGGGGAGGTTTGTTGAGTGTTACAGAGTACCTAGTTAACAGTAAGCCTTTACTAGGTATCGCATTGCGTCTTATAAACCAATCCAACCTAGAATAGCAGTTTTCCGTAGCTCTTCATATGGGTCTTGGGTGTTCCAAACTTGGTTCCAAATAATTAGCTCAGGGTTTTCACGTGCTTTGATAAACCACATGAAATTGTTCTGCTATCTCAAGCTTCCGAATTCACAGTGTTACGCAATTAGCTTAGGGATATTGCTATCCAGAGGAGGTTTCACAGTTGCATCAGGTTGTCGGAACAGTTAGAAAATATCCATGAGGTAGGTGTATTCTAAGTACATCCACCGAAACTCCCTCTTCCAACGTGGACTTGGTAGGTCTCTCAGATTACACGTGGCAGATTTTCCAGTCGCGTACTGTGTACTAGGTTGCTGGCAGAAACAAGTCAACATGAGGTACTTCATATAAAAAAGGGTTAAGACGTTTCGAATAGTCCATTTCTGTATGTGATGGCGATAGACACTTCAGGTTAGAGGGGGGAGTGTCAAATTCTGTATAAATGAAAAGTCGATCACTAGTCCACTCTTCATTTGGAGATGAGACACAAGCGGACGACATATAAAACGCAGAAAATTTCGTTGCAATGAAAACGGCAAATGACTTACCAAATGCTTTGTAAGTCCCACAAAGTCGCATATTTCGTCATCATTGAAGCCGCGAATCACAACGCAGTTGAGCTAAAACATGAAAAAGCATAAATGGGGGTGGACAGCAACGGACAAGTTTGTCACCGAAATAATAATAAAAATCCAGGCTAAGATCCTTTGAATGAGAATCAGGTATAGGATGGAGCACATTTTCATGGGAAAACAAACTACGCGAACGGCTGCCGGAATATCTTCGACAGCCCATTAGTAATTCTTTGGGTACCTAATGAGGGCGTATTCCGCGAGATCGTGTCATTCGCATTGGCCACAGGCTACTCATTTGTGAACTACAATAGCGCCCGTGACAAACTCAACCGAATCTCTTCAGACAGACCGCATCATTTTTCCTGTGGTGCGATGTTCGGGATATCGGAGTAAATCCTCTTGACATGACGAACTATTCAGAATGCAATATTGCTATCTATTTGTTATGAATTGTTAGCTCAGATCTGCGCAGTATTCCGGATTTAAGCCCATCTTAATCATACCACACGTTTCATGTTTGGCATCTTACCAGTTTTCCAAGGATTTGTTGACAGTAAACTACCAAAAAAGAGCTAAGTCCTCAGGTCACTGTGGAGGGCATTTTTCTATCGGTTTGTGAAACTTTTTATTAAAGGGAAATTCGATACGTGTATACGCGAACAACCTACCGTGAAATTAAAGTTGCATTCATTGGAACTCAGACACGGATTTTTCGTAGCAAAAGCGTATTACTGAAAGTGTTCGCTTTGGTTGCATTCTTTCGAACTTTTTTTCATTCTGATACATGGCACTCCGATAAATGTTCATATGAGTATATCATGGTCAGTTCGCCTTGGCGTGAAGAAGCAATGTGACAAATGTACTACAAAATGCTATTAAAATCATTGTCATTGTTATACTTGCTGCCACTGTGATTTCAGACTCTTCATGTTTGAAACGGATGTTTCTAAAGTCCTGAAAACTTATAACGTCAGCAGTTTTGAGCACGGTGCATTGATACACATACCAGCCAATCCGATTGATCGGCCGCGTAAAATCTATCGAATCTGATGCACTAGCCGGTCCTGATTGATTTGCAAAAGAACCAGTAACAATACAGAAAGTCGCAACTGTTATAACATCACGAATAACTTAAGGATTGACTGTGATTTCATATACGTATGTCCTTCGATGACGACAGGCGAGTACACTCACAAACTTCACCTACACGCATCATTATTTCAGTTGAATTCAAATCATAAATCCAATGTGAGTCGGCCGCCTAACCGTAGTAGAATCCATCAACTCTAATAGTCACAGTCAAGTTTACGGAAGCAGTGATGTGATGATTCCAATCCACTAAAAATCGACAACAACGCAGAAAATCGATCCTACTCAATTACATCACCAGCAGGCCCCTTCAGATCACTTAGATTCCAAACAACAGGGACCGTGTGTTGGCCGTTCAACATACACGGTAATCGAGAAGTTTTCTTGCCTCAGATATGAGTTGAAATGCAAAACTAACGGAATATCGTACCAGGTGAGGTATTGGAAATAATGATTAATTAATAGTTAACTAATTAATTAATAATTACTGAGTAATAATAATTAATTATTCTAATCACTTTGAACGAACGTCGTTGCACCAGGCGAATTCAAGAATAACGTGAAATTAGCGGTGTACATGGAGATTCAGACACTCTTAATTGAGTGCTCGTCGTATGAGTTAAGTCAACCAGTCTTGAGCCGAAAAGCACTCTGTAGCTGTCTCATCCTTATCGGGACCCGTCAGCAGCGCGTCCCCTGAGACTCCAGTGAGGTTCAAAACCGTAGCTTCCCGGCTGGTTTGAATACTAAAGCTACTACTAAGCAACAAGTGGTTGGGTACCAGTGAGATGAACTAGAACTTGGATTCAAAATAAAATACCCAGAGATTTTCGACGAGTCCATGAATGGCATTTGATCTGGTGGGTCACCAAACTGGAGGAGGTTGATTTTGGCAAAATACACTCATTTGTAAACTAACCTGGTATTTTGCGAGTGACTCTCCTGGAACCCAGCTGAATCTCTCGTTTGTGATGTCTCTAATCTTGGTCATCACTTATCGTATATTTTTTCCTTATATGGCCATAATTAGACAGACTTCTTCAATAGTGTTAACTTGCAAACCAAGCTCAAGATCTGTTGCAATATTTAATGAATGTGTGGGATCACTTTGCGCTGTTTGCGATAAACTTTTATGACAAACGCTATTTTTCTACAAGTTTCCTTAGTTGCTGCTTGTAAATAGCACTAGATTTCAGGGAGAAGACCTAGATCCATACATGGATGATAGTTCAGTTCATTTGAACACACAAGGAGGCATGTAAAAAATGAATTCGTAGCTGTTGACGAAGTAAAAGTCACTTCTATTGATATTCACTCACTTTCACAGGGTTATATCCACTTCCCAGTGCACTATAAATGGAAGTATAGGCATGCTTCAAAACAGGCGATCCGGTGAGCTGCTTCACTCTCTCAGGTTTTAAACTGTCCAAGCTGATATTTACTGAATCCAACCCTAGCTCCTTGAATTGCTTCGCCCTTTTAGCAAAGGCAATACCATTGGTTGTCATTGATATGTTTTTCAAGGTTCCATTATATTTCCTTAACCCATTAAGGGATTCTTTGCATTCAGCAGTTATCACCGTAAGCAAACATACCAATAATTTCCGGTAGGTCTTTCCTCATCAGCGGTTCCCCTCCAGTTAGACGGATTTTGCTAACACCTCTTCGGACAAAATAAGCAGCCAAGAACAGGATGTGTTCAGCAGAAATGAACTGTTGCTTGGTGCATAGGGGTGATGCGGTTGATGGTCGACAATAATTGCCTTGTTTTGTGTGATTTTATTCCGCAAAACCTACACTTTAGGTTGCAGTTTTCAGTAATGGAAATCCGGAGATAATCATGAATCCGATTACATTTGTCCACAAGTTGGCGAACTGGAAACAACTATCTTGAAATACGGCTTCGGTCAGACTGGTGATTTACCCTCAGCCCTAGAGCCACAGCCTGGTCACCCATCGGGGTTTTCTGTGTCTTTGCTCACAGATAGATCTACACCGCTTGGTTGAACTATGGTTGGCTGCCGGCTAAGCCAATCAAGTTCAACAAATACGTAACGGTGCATAGCTGAAACGCATCACAGTTTGCTGCCGAAACGTTTTCATTGGGCGCAAGTGCTCGTCAGTAAAGGGATGCTGATAAATATTAGACTGACTCCACTTACAGGATGAAATCTTGGAGGAATATTACGTAATCTGTCTAATGCATATTCTCCGCAATGGACTTGGATGCGGTTGGGTACCTCCATCCTGATCCCTCAGGAGTCCGTTTCTGGACGTGAGCTGAGCAAACATAATTTTTGAAATTCAAGATACAATGAAAACCTGCTTCTGGATAGCAACAAAACTTTGGCCAACTATTGGCTCCCGTAACTAGGTCTTTCGTTTGACTCGCTCAACTCAAGTGATACACAACTGGGCTGCCGAACCAGGCGATCTTCCGCATACGAATCTTTTTGTTCTACTCCAGCTACGCTGTTCGTCGTCAGTAACAGACATAAATTATTCACCATTTACAAGTATAACGTATAGTGAATGATATGGTAGCTAAGGTCGTGATAAGACCACGTAACGCTCATCGTTCAATCGTTGTTGTTGTGGAGTGTTTTACACCTTCGGCTGAGGGATGTAACGTGAAATCAACTTGAAACTATGATGCGTCCTGGAAAACCGGAGCTAGTCAATTTGCACATCTCTGTTAAAAAAGTACGAGAAGTGACTGCAGCAAGCACAGACGTATAACGTCATAACGCCGCTACGGGCCTCAATAATAGAACAATGCCTAAACCCAGTAAATCCGAGAGCATCAAGCAGAAGCTCGGTCAGGTATGGAGTTTATTGATAACGGTTTCGCATTGTCAATTACTTGATTAGCGGCGTTCGTACACCCTTTCAGGAGCGATGATTGCCCTCAAATTTAAGTTACCCCCTGACTTAGGAGATAGTTCAGCTCTACATATACTTGGCCAGAGAGGAGCGCCCTTGAGACTCGTCAATATACTCCATGCTCTCTGTTTCCTCAATGCATTTCGTGTGAGAGTTTACAAACTCTTCACCACAACTAGTGGGGATGGACAGAGCTACTGCTTCCATTCACTTTCCTCGTTAATATGACTAAAGAACGCACCTTTCAAGAAATAAAGAAACTTGGTACCGAATTTGAATCTAGATATAGACGATTCAGAACGATTCAGAATGCATTGCTCTGCTAGCTGACACAGGATTTTGCAGTCTGCCCAAAGTAGAATGCTGACCGTGATCCTTTTCCCCCCTCAAAATGTAAAGCATTGCTTGAGTTTTCAGTCACCCAGAGTCCTGAAACCTCCTGCAGAAGTTGAACCAGTTTACCGGTTTATCTATGTGAACAGCAGCATGAGCGGTCGATATACCGTGACAGAAATCAGTTAGTCAGAGCAAACATCTTCAAACCTGCGTCAATTTAATCTCTGAGCCGAATTCCACTGAAGCTGAAGGGTCGTGCGTACAAGCGAGTGTAGGAGCGATATAACATGGTTGCGATTCCTGGATCCTCCGACCCCAGGATATGTTGGACAGATTCAAACGCCTGAGCAACGGTGCTAACGCAGTGCTTCAGGCAGCCGGAATGTTTTCGCACTAAAGCGGTGCGTAAGCGAACATTCGGTAGGGAATCACTAGAACAGTAAATAAACCCATCAGTTTAGGGTAGTACGGATGTGGTGTACGCACACCGAACTTGGTCTTCTACTAGAAACTCGTGTAGATTAGGGCCCATGGAAAGCGGGTCACAATCTGGTCATGCGCAATACCGAGTCCTCTGGGACCATCGCGCCTTCCTAGATGGGGTCCGCGTGATTCTCTTTGCATACGGTTTAGATTTGTACGGTACATGGTACGTAATCGGTCCCAATGGCCAGCATTTCGGCAGTTTGTAGTCGTGCTAACTGGTTACGTCGGATTTATAAGCGTGGGCTACGTGTGGTCCATAAGCGACGTTGGATCAGTCCCACTGATTGCGTCATATTTCGGAGTGATACTAGGATACGTCTACATTGTTGTCGTTCATAAGCGTAGGCACCTTGATCTGGTTGCCTTTCCGCGAGGATACCAGTCTGTTTTTCTGAAATCCTCAATCTTCCTCTTCTCTTCCCTCTATATTAAGGTATTCATTCTCATGGTTTTATGGTGTTTAACCCCCAGTATTCAATACTAGTGCATAGCTGTCCATGATGAAGATTCGGGGCCTTACGCATTCGCTGTATGCATTTGTTCAAAGGTATTCATCAGTGTGGCAGTTTCAGCAAACGTTGCCACAATGTGGTAACATGTTTGCACATACGTGAACGGAGTTCTGTAACGTTCCTGGACTAGAAAACCCGCTTTGTATGAACAGAATGAAGTTCACAGATAATGTTTGCGCAAAACAAATTCCGCTGCGACAGTTCACTCCGAAAGCATCCTTTACTAGGTTAGCAGAAGTTTGCCTGCAGAAAGAAAATCGAATTCGAGAGGGACGAATCAGTTTCAAAAATTTTTCGTTGGACAAGCTAGTTTATTAAATTGCTCATATTTCGAATGAACGATACAGAATGGGAGCACTGTGCTTTTCATTCAGGATACAAAGTTGGTAGGAGGTAACACGATGCAAAAGACAACAGCCAGAATGTCTTCGCACAAAATCACATGGTAACTCGCTTAGAATAGATCCCTCCGAGGACGAGCAACTGCTGAGGAGAGCCTACTACAAGCTTTTTACGTCAGCTTTCCAGTATAATGCCTACTTCTGAGCTTGAGATGGTTCAGTGGTTGAAGTGCAAATTTAGTGACCAAAACGTCTATGGTTAGGGCCCATCCTTTTCGTTTCGAGCGCTTCTGTCTGGGCTT
Source organism: Opisthorchis viverrini (assembly GCF_000715545.1). Classification (NCBI taxonomy): domain Eukaryota; kingdom Metazoa; phylum Platyhelminthes; class Trematoda; order Opisthorchiida; family Opisthorchiidae; genus Opisthorchis; species Opisthorchis viverrini. The sequence goes on from NW_008752347.1 coordinate 40,592, forward strand.
GAGAAACCTGGCAGTATTTTGGCCCTCATGCCTCCTTCGGGTGAAATGGCGACTGTGCTTCGTAAGGGTTTACAGTTGGTTGAGTATCTTATTTCTGGGATGATCACCTTCAGATCCATAGAAATCTTGTATCCTGGTAAATTACTCAGTCCCATTTACGAAAAGTTCAAGAATCTAAGTGCTTTAACAAGGTGAACTCAAAACACCCATTTGTGCATCATGTGTTGTTAGTGAAGAGGACAACGATCCGGAAAAACGATTCGAATGCCAACTGAATGATGAACTTTCCCGAATAATAAGGAGCAGTTCAACCAAGAAAGATTAAACGCTAATTATCCGTCAACTTCTCGTGGGCCAGAGAGAAAAAAGACAGAAATCCGATCTTATCAACCTTTTGCGATCAAAAGCCAGTCTACGGATCCTTGGTCCATACGAAAGCGCTCTGAAGGTGCATTTCGTTAGGTTTTGTGGTACCGATGCTTCAGAAAATTACTTTCGCTTTGAGTAAAACGGCTTCCGGATAATTGAACTGTGAATTGTGAGGATGTCGCCGTTGGATTCACGACGAGGTCAAATCCTGAAACTCGCTGTTTTCTTGGTACAGGCGTAAGAAAAAACAAGACGTAGCATATAGTTCCCCAAGTCCGCTTAAGGATATGAGCAGGGCATCCACTGCTCGTTTTCCGGGTCACTGATTAAGGAAACGTCATTCCGAAACATATATGAAGTATCGCAACAAAACGGTGACCAGGGACATCAGTTCCCTGACACATTTTCAAACAACCATGCAGTTTGCGTCCTGATCCTCGCTGCAAAGGAAATGGGGATCTGAGATACACACTCAGTGGTCTTTGTTGGAGGTTCAAAAATTAACAATTCATAGGCAAATTTCACGGTAGCTTAGTGAAATCTATTCATCGGTATTAGCTTATTGGGGAGCTAACACAATTACTGAAGAGTTTCAACCAATCACACAAAAATCTAAAAGTACGGACCGAAGAACAAAAGCAACCTTAGTAAGTGGTGTTTCTATTTGCCTTGAGTAAGAGACTGAGTAGGTGTGACTTTTAGTCAAACTAGCAGTAGACTTATTCAATCACTTACTTGACGAGGAATGTTTTATTCAGCTAGCAAACGATGCCCCCATACAATCGGATATTCACTAGGTCTTGGGACTGGAATACTTGTAAAAGGGTTATGGTCGAATTCCAAAAAACTAGCCGCATAATCCATCATGAAACATCAGGTGAACGTTCCGAGACCGGATCCGCGTTCATTTAGGTCGACTTGTGGAGCCGTAAAGTTGAAGTTCGATGCGATGTGCTCTGTGAGCAACAACCACCTGATTGCCTCTGATAAGAATACAAAGCATCGTTTAATTGCACTCGTCCGGATATGACCACATCATTACTATGATGGTAGGGTCACTTTTCTGGAGAAAAAAATCACCCGATAGTGCCATCACCCAATAAAACATGAGAGTTTTAATGAGGCACAGATACACAAATCTTAATATAGCTTTTCAACCAATGACCATGGAAAGACTCCCTGCATCCTAGCCATATGCAACAGATATATGCTGGAAACTTAGAAGATCGATTAAACTAGGGATAAAACAGTTGTTAATCATGCTCCTGATGACCAAAGTAAGTGATTAGGTTAACCTAACAGCACGCTTCTTGCTTGAGTAGAGTTAAGACACAAGTTCACTCAAGATGGCCAGTCTTTGGTCTGGTTCAGTGTGACTAAAAACGCCCAATGCGTACCGTTCAGTAGAAACAAATCATCAATAAAAGCCGATTCGGTTCGCAATAGCCTGTATACTGGCACGGAAATGTTCATAGCAGCCAACCAACGGTACAAAGCAAAATAACAATCAAGACAAATGAGCAATTTTGGTGGTAGAAAATACCCACATTCAACAAAATGAAAATGCAAGGTGGCACATGGATTGCCGGAAACCGGTTGCGGTGTGGGATAAACGTTTGAACAGGACCAAAGGATACATACAGCAACAATTAGTGAAGGGGAGTGTCACCCTGAGGTGGTGCGCCCAGCGCAGAATCAGCTCGTTTCTTGTGCGTTTTGAGCCGACCCTTGTCCAATGAAGCCAAATCCAACGCTTCTACCTCAGCAAATTGACTTTCCACTGTCAATCGCAGAGCTTGCACAAACGTTGGTACGGAAACTGTTGGCCTTTGACCATACTGGGCCAGCAGGGGATGCACAGAATAGGCAGGACCAGATTGCAGAGCAGCTGATGACTGACAGGATCCAAGATAAAGGCGTCCACTGGTGGAGAGACTGGAACGTAAGCTGGGACTAACTTTAGTGAGATGGAAGGCGTGTGCCAAGAGGGGTAGTTTACGCAATGTACGGCCATTCAGGCCAACACTACGTTCGGAAAGTTTCCAGAGGTCCAAGCTGAGATAATTCATCTGTCAAAAGTGAACAGACAACGAGAAATAAGAATATTACGTCCTAACAGGCAGATTTTTCTGGTTGTTTGGAAACTTCTGATGGGTTGCTAGTTTTTTTTAAGTTGTAGGCAATAACACTGAATAGTAGAGGGACATTATGAAAATAATCAGTTGTAAAGGACGCCAAAATCAGCCTTGCCGTGTTTCCAAGTTTGGAAATGAAACTCTAGTGGTTCCATATGGGAGTCCCTCTGCACACTGCCATTGTTCTTGCAGCACAAAAATGTGTTGAGGAGCTGAATGCAACGACGATTGTGTCACGTCAACAGTTCAAGATAACAGTTCAAGACAGACTTGGATGTAAGAATTATCAATTCCAAACAGCCTGAATTCTTTCATTTCCACAATCCGACGAATCACAACAACCAGTACGAAGTTCCTCGTTTTACAAGATACTGGTGACCCAAAAATGGATAACCACACGAAGTAAGAATCAAAGCAAATTTCCTGATCCGATAAGTATATAACTGGGAATTGTACATAAGGTTGCACAACCGTGTGTTATAAATCTGATGTACTGGACTTTGCACAAGATGAATGAACACTTGCATCCGCATTAGTCAGATATCCGGACAGACAATAACAGTGATTGGCACTCCCAACCACGTTGTGACTTGAGTGAAAGTGGATTAACTGGCGGTATATTTACCAGGATTTGTAACCCAAATATTCCATCTGGAGTCAACGTCAAACAGTTGAACTCATCAACGGAGACCCAGAACAGAATTTAAAAAAATGAGATGTTGCGAGCGTGGCCTGTGCGAAGGGATCAAGCTACGAATGACAACCAAACAGGTTACTGTGCCTACCTGGTGTGCGGGATCACGGCTACGGATCTAGTCGCGCTTGACAGTTATGAATCAAATGCTGAAGGATATGTTAGTAGAGCTTAGTGCTTTATTTATTCAGTGAGGCCAAATTCAAAGGGAAGCAGCTCCGTCGGTAGCACACCAGTCTCTAATGTATGAGACATCCGATCCACCATCAACTTCATCAACAGCATGACATCAGTGTTCAACACCGATGCTTCACTGCCGTACAACCACGATTTATTTGAAAGCCTTATTGTAAAGAAAATAGTAAAGGTGGACTATCAAAAAGGTAAGCTTCCTGAAAGCAACCACTGAATGCCCGGAATATACGGAGACTCTCAGCTCCGCTGGGTGTTCCTGGCAGAAAAGGGCGATGGTACGTAAAGTTGATCGTTTCCACAACATGGACGCTGTATTTATGCTTGTTGCAGAGCACCACACCCTCCAGATTCATTCAACGGGCGACCTCCACACACTGACGGCTATGCCTAGTCATCTTCATCATCGACAGCATGACATCATTGTTCAACACCGATGCTTCACTGCCGTACAACCATGATTTATTTGAAAACCTTATTGTCAAGAAAACAGTAAAGGTGGACGGGGAAGGGACATAGTGCTAGCTTACCACAATTATTCCGAGGTGCCTATACCTCCAGACATTCGCTCAGGCGATCTGAATAGAAACTGACAACAAGATTGCCACTGACATCGTTTGGCAGTCATAGCTTGCAGCGTCTCCAACCCGGAGCAGTGAGGATAACGCAGTCACCATTCTGGGAGGCAAGTAGCACCAACAACAACCAAGCGTTTCGTGATCTCCTTCATACTCCTCTGCCAAGTCAACGGTTGGCCACCTCTCTACTTCTGTCACTCTGAGTTGGGCATGGAAAACAGCACTCTCTTCGGCAAATGATGGTTTGGCATACGCAACACAACCAACGCAGCTTCTGGTGCTGGACACATTCTTCAATGGAAGTACCCGTTGCACAACCGAAAACGCGCTTTCTAACTGCCTCGTTACGGATTCGCCGACACCAACCCACACGCGCTATGGTTCCGAGACAACGATTGTGAAACACCGAACATCCGAGCCAAGTGTGGTTCAATGCAAACTAAACAAATCGTGAGCGACAATGACGACATTTCGTACCTAGAGGCAACCGTGGACATAAAGATGTAGTGGGCAGCTTCCGGGATTGGTCAGACATTTATGCCCTCATCATCTATATTCTCGCAAGCCTACAGTGTCCCTTAGAGAGCTCAGAAACACAAGAAATTCTATCCTACGGTAACCCGATTACTGGTGGAGAGGTCCGAGTTGTTCCAATTAAAACGTCAGTCTATAGACGGAACCTAATGACATAAGTGTGTCGCTGTACTTAGGAGGCGAAAAATTACCACACAGGATGAAAGCACCACCACAAAAACAGCAACAACGACCTCCAAACTACCAACAAAAGACGCCAAAAACACAACACAATGATCCCTACAAACATACAGGGATGATGTGACACGAAACAAAAAGCTACTGTTGAGTGTCGTTTGAAAAAATTACCACGTTAAGCAAGAACAGGTACCTTATTTTCCATGAATTGCATTGCTGCCAGAGCTTGGTAACTCAGCAGCTTATCCTCGCCCGCTTCAACTAAACCAACGCGCATGAGTTCTTGCAAACAGGAACGGAAAATAGTGTAGATGGCCGGAGCGGATGGCGGACCAATAAACACGCGAATATCAGCCCGATCAAGAAAGGCAGGATCGATCACGCCGGTCACGTTGGAGGTTGCCAAAACGAGCACATTAGGATAGCGCTTGATCTGATCATCACAAAATCAAAAAGTCTCACCAGAAAGGAACATAAAATGATAGAACAAACACGTGTGATATGCTTCGATGAATTATCTACATACGACATGGCAAAACCGCGCTTATCTGATAAGCCTACATAGCTTCAGGATGATCATCTCGTTCACACGACTGACTACTGAGTCACTTGAACCTGGCTGCATATGGTAGCGTAGGGGAATTCTGCTAATTTATTTTTATCAACGCTGAAAGTCAAAACCATTTAAATGATGCATTCAAACTTAGAACAGACACTAACTCAGTGTCGATGAATATTCTGAGACACGCACTTTGATAAACAACGCAAGGTTTCAGCGAGCCACGAATTACAGTCCCGACCACCGTCCAAATCAGCCAGCAACTCAAGATTTAAACGTATCCCGTTTCGAGTATTACAAATCAATATGGAATCTTTCTAAACAGTAAACTAAACAGTGAATAAGTCTATGATCTTCGGTCACCGAAAAAAGCATCATAGCTCTAGCAGTACAGAGATTTTGCGGTCTCCTGTTCGCTCACAGTGATGAAGCATATAACCCTTGCACGATCAAAGCTGGGCGTTTAAACACGAATTCCGTCCGAAACCGCATTCTCACAAGACACTAAACTTCTACATGGTAGCTGGTTTGCTCGCTGAGCTGGACAATCTGATTGTTAACGCTTCAGCATCAATCGAGGTGATATCACCAGAGCACAACCACTGACCCCATCCATTCCGCCCTCTAACAACGCACAGACGATGTCATCCCGATTGGTGATGAATTACTTGCAATTAAATTCCCCAGCTCAGTGGGCAAACGACCATCGTATGAAGCTCTATGAAGAGTTTTATGTGTAGAAGAGCAGCCTATGCGATTGAGGAGCAAATAAACATTTTCTATGGTCGCGTTTGTATTGAAATAATCGTCCGCTAGGTAAAAAAATACGTCCAAACAAACTTTTGCTGACTTTGAATCAACTGCTTGTGAGACACTGGACAAAACTTTCGAAGTCGTGACGATGCATCAGTACGACGCTGAAGGTGTCTGTGCAATAACCCGCAACAGGGTTTTGTTACGTATCTACTTGAGTTGTTACCCAGCTTCAAGAACGAGGCGCTTACAACTGAAATGCCCATCTGAACATCCAGCTGGGACAAACGTCATCAACGTCACTGACATGGTATCTATCGAGAATCTTACGCAAAACAAGTCCATAAAACAATGAAAAAACTAGTTAGGTAGGTCGTTTAGGTGACAGTGACAGTATACCTGTCACTGGGAGAGCTTACGTACAATGTCGTGTAAGGTTTTCAATCTCGTGTGAGAAGAATCATGTGAACCCTAATCAAGAAGACGTGAAGACGTCAGGCGATCAAAATAACAGAAGCTGCTTGTTTCGCGTAGTGATATCACGATCTGTACGCTTCAAAACTTTCATCGACTTAGGTTTGGCGAAAACGAGGGTTTGCTTAGTAGCCAGTTGTCACGCCAGTAGAGTATGTGCCCAATTACATTTGACATCACCTGAGGATGTGGCCTTTAAAGCTCAATACGAGATATTTTGGTAAGCTTGCTTAAATAGTGGTTCGGAATTGCTCGACAGCTACAGGAGCAGATTCCTTTCCAGTTCCTAGAAGAGCTGTTGAGCACAACCTTGATCGGAAGCGATTAGAGAGTAGCAACAGTCAAGAAAAGAGCCTTGCCTTCGATGGCTGATCGCTCTGAAATCCACCAGCCTCCGTGGTTATGCATATTCACCATCCTTACCATTGTGGCCTGACTACAAACAGGACAGGTCATGAAGTCGACTCCCGGAGAGAATGAGACAGCCCAATTTGCACTGAGAGCCTCGGTGAACATTTCGCACTGGATGGAATAGTGCTTAGTTTCCGACCAAAGGTATGTCTAGATGAATCAGAGCTAAAGTGGCTACTACGTGAGCAGGAACTATGAAAAGGGGATGGTTAGCGAGCGCCCTTATGGAAGTTGACAAATGGACAGCATAAAGACGGTCGTTTGAATCGACCCAGCCAAGCAAGGAGGCTTCAGCTTGGGTACTGAGATCGATACCAAGGCTGACTCGAACAGCTGCATCAGCTGCAGGATCGCAATAGTTTTAGCAGGTGGCGTCTGAATGACCAAACTGCCGCGGACTCTGTTACCGTAAGTAGTCAAGTTTCAGAAATTTGGAAAACAGCTATTGACGAAATATCACGAGAGCCCTAGCAAAACTTCATTCCGGTTTGCTTTGGAGTTTGAACATTAGAGGCTTGGTAAATTCAAAGGAACGAGGTCTGAGAGGGACACAAAGCGACTGAAATAGGCGGCTATGTTGTACTAGTCCTTGGACGCAAGAGGGACACCTAGAACCCGAATATACACTACAGCAATCGTTAAATGAGCAGAAGGGGAGATTTGGATGAAGGATAGGAGGTATCAGCGGTACTCTGTTTTCGCTTACCCAACAGTATGCATAGGGTGATCCGAATGATGACAACAAGTGACGGCCGATGTAGCTCGAAATCATTATTTCACATGTAGTTTTGTGGACTGACATACTGTCAAGTTGTCCAAAACGAGGCAGGAATTATTGGGGTCCCCAGCCGAAAGCCTTGGCTCAAAAATACAAACACAAAACAGCGATATTTAACGTAAAGCCACCAGAGTATTGGGAATTTAAACGACAAACCTCGACACCCGCTTCGACCCTGGAACTGGAAGGCCAGAAGAATGGTGTTCGGACCTGTATTCATTGAACAGCTTTGCATAGTTCGGGGGCGCACAAACCACCAAACCAGCTTACAGTTCAGGCTCTTCATGAGTATGAGCACTTTTAGAGCCCTGTGAGTTAATCACGTTTTGGACGAATTTTGCGGGTTGTTTTGAAACTGATAAAAAGCCTATCGCAGGAAATGAGTAACATGAAAGAAAACTGCTTTGCTGCTGCTTAGTGATGTTTTTGTTGGACAGATAATAAAGCCAATCCGGCCTTTACAAAGAACGACAGAAACTAATGAACAATAATACTCACTTGATCTATTTGTGTCAAAACTGCATTGACAACACGAATAGCATCACTGGGTTCACAGCCTGACATGGCGGAACTGCGTACCGCAGTCAAACTTTCCACCTCATCAACCAAGAGACAAACCAAATGCTCAGGTGCTTCCAGATACTCTCTGATAGCATCGAACATACGAGCAACCAGCCGGGCACTCTCAGAAAACCATTTCGACATAAGATTCATTGTGTTGAGCTCAATAAGTTTGGTCGATGAGTAACGATTAGCCATGCGGATGGCCAATTTGTTAGCTAGGGCTCGGCACAATGATGTCTTTCCCGTTCCTGGTGGACCGTACAATAAAATCACTCGATTCCACGAGATTATTGACGTGGACACCTAAAAGCAGGTTACGATCGTCAAGATGTAATACCTGTCTATCAGCGAACAGAAGCGCTGTCTGGGCATAACTCAGCAAGTCCAGTTTGATATCTGAGTCAAAAATTAAAGACTCCCACAGACCTTGCATTTCCATCGATGGAAGAAGCCAAACAGTTCCACCGTTGATAGTCTCGGATCCCACTTCAACAAGTTCGTGCACTGGTAGTGCCTCGTCACCAGAAACGAGTTGATAGACATGTACTAACAGAGGAACAGTGCGCAAATCCACCGACTTGCTGATATCGTAACCATTCTCACCATCAGCTTCGTCCAAAAGGAGCTGTATAGAGAGGGATTGACAAGAAAAACAAAACATACTTGAGATCCACGAAACATGAAAAGTGATGCAGCGAAAACCTTTAATTCAAAGATACTTGTATAGCACTTTCAAATGTGCGGAACAATGAAAGTAAAGCACTGGGAAGTAAAACAGAAATCACTACCATAAAAAACGCATCAAGTTTAGGGCAAAACTAAAAGCCCCCTGTCATTAGAAAATGTCAAAAGTTGAAAACCTCACCTAAGAACAAAAGCACCACTACACAGAGAGGGACGCAGGCACAAGGTTTCTCTTAAATGCCATGGGAATCGTATGGAAGCTTTCTCTCAGCACTCCTATTCAAAAGATTCACTCGATCAAGCTCTGTATGTGCTTTACAAAAAGTTTGTTCTCGCTTTGAGAATTTTAAAATTGTGGGCATATTAATGAAGAGGTGACTGCAGTGTTCGCCGTCTTCATCTTAAAATAACCCACAAGAATACCAAAATGTTGAGTCGTCAAGGGAGCATCAGACCTGGTGCCCAACCCGGTGCATACATGTAGCAGGCTTGCAGTTCTCCTGAGATGCAGTAAACCAACGAAATGGCCATTTAGATCTATGATGAAGAAAGTCAATGAACGACACTACGAATATTTCAACAAAAGGGTTCAGAAGACCTGACCCAGGACACCAACTGAGAGAAGGTAAACATCAGCGAATTGGTGCCTAACACTGGATGTAACCAGTGTTACACCATGACTACATGTATGCGTCACTTGTAGTGAGAACACGGACATCATCGACGGCCTAACCTTGTGACAGCTAGTTGGCACCCAGAGTTGTATAAATTCAAACCAAATATCGATTGAGCATACAAACATGCAGAAAATTTTATACCAGTTTTAAATGAAAAGTTTGGTTGCATGGAGGCTATCTATTGTTTAAAATGGCTACGCATTTCTAAATTAGGAAGACACATCACGGTCAGCACACAACAGCATGAAGTTAAACGGGGATAGTGTCGAGAAGGCGGCTTACGCTGATAGATGCAACGCAACGTTGAAGAAATTCGGCAACCTGTTGACTTGAGCTGTCTGAGTTGACAGCAGTGAAGTGGTTCTCACAATTATTGAAAACCGTAGGGACGTGCCGTGGACCCAAACTGCGTAAAAACTCCACTACGTTTGACTCAATTACAGAAAACGTTTCCACATTGAACTGTGAAATACAAACTTCGGCATGAATGGGACGATCGGAGGTAGGCAGTTCCAAGGGGGCATTGTTTAGCAACTGATCAGAAAACAGGATATTTCCATTGAGTTCGGCGTCTGGCGGTCCACAAGAGAAGATTCTCCCACTGGAAGAATACGGTGATCCGCCCGGGGGCTCCGAATTGGAGGCTGCACTTGTTGTCCAGGCATCGGAGGATTCCGTTTCCATGTACAACCTAAAACAATGTTAGGACGCTGGGTAGGAAAACCAGTTGCACGCACTAAAGGTGTTTTAAAAAGTGTCATAAAATCATGTTCAGCAATGACCTTGAGACGAGCCGCAGTTCGGATTATCGTGGAAACAACTTTTTCTCCGTCCAAAGCAATAGCTTATATTCGGATTTTAGCCAAAGTAATTATTTTTAGATGCAAAAGCTTCGCTCAAACAGGATGGCGATGATATGTAAAGGAGGAAGCAAAAAGTTCAAAAATTACAGACTACACTTTACAAGGCTGCTGCCGCTTACATATAGTACTGGGCAGTTATGTAGTGTAGTCATGTAGATTGCACGCTGTCTGACTTCGCAAGAATATGAAATACTTCTCAGGAAGTAACTGTCTCAGCATTCAGAATGCGGAAAATAAACTAAACAAAAGTGCAACAGATAGATCAATTCTAGGTGGCTTGTAGGCCAGTGAAATCTAAAGTATCGCACTCACAGTTCAACTTCGTCCCAGTTTCACCTAAAATCCAACCGTTTAGCACGAAACTACGGCCACATTACATCTTGATTTCTAGGAGAATCCATCAACGCAAGGAATAATTTTGTGGATTTCACTTTACATACTGCTGTGGCGTGTAAAGTAGGGCTCTGAAAAAAACAGCATGGCTGAAAAGCATCATTCAAGCCGCGAAAACGGACGAAGTATGAAAGATAAAAATATATTAGATAAAATATAGTACATCTGGATGCAAAAAACGCGAGGTGAAAATCATCAAAGAACTGAGTATAACAAACGACCGGATTAATCAGGGGGAACCGAGCTCCCGAGATCTTTCCATCAAAGCAGATAGGCCAACTGAAGCGAGAAGTTTACATTCCGAATCGTTGTCTACCGATGAACAGAGTTTAAGCCAACTGGCAAGTGAAAATCCCGAAGCATCTGTATAGTCGGGTGCAGGTAGAGGGTGCATCGATGAAGAGCCCTCAAGAAACATTTGCGGATTGGCCAAAAGGAGGCTGGTGGGAGTAGTAGTTATTACGGTTCCAACTGCAATCAAAACTGCTCGTCTTACAGCTGGTTCTCTATGAGCATACAGAGTTGGTGCAAGTTCCAAGAGTTCCGATGCCATTCGCGCCTGAACGGAAGACAAGCGAGCACACATGTATACGACAGCCAGTGAAGCAACCAAATTAGCTAACAAACTGGCGTCCTGATGAGCAAATGTGCCAGTGTGAGAACCAGCAAAAAGCTGAGGTATGCTTCGTAACAGAGGAAAAAAGAATTCTCCGGCAACTGCAGCGAATTGGTTGATTGTTTGTGGTTTCGGTGGTCGATGGCTGCAGAAGCGACGTGTTTGTGACACAAGCTTAGAGGACATCAACGACTTGGGTGTAGAATCGTCAGCGTGCGAAGGCGAAACACCCGCTTTCTTGTCCACATTACCGTCAGACGATAGTTGACAGGCTATATCAGTGATCGCAGAGATAATGTTTTGCCGTTGTCCAACGGAACATGTGGACTGACAGAATTCATTTGTAAGATAACGAGCACATTCCTTCGGAGCAACAGTACCCAGCGCAACAAGGGCTGCGTGGCGACAGGATGCTAATTTAGATTCCTCGGGACAAGAGGGCAGGTCCATATGCACAAACACATGGGCAAAGTCGTTCACCAGTTCACGTGCAGCATTTGGATGAGCATAAATAAGTTCTTCGGCGGAAGTATAACAAGCCACGCTGATATGGTTATCTTCAGGTTTGGAACATAGCATACCATCCAGACATTCGCGTAAATAACGAGGTTTCCTGTAAGAAGATAATACAGAGCTGACCATTTTTGGTTGACCAGATCGTCGAGGTAAATGTACAAACGGCGAATGGTTGGGGTCTAACGAGTCAGGTTCATCGTCGCTATCCACATCGGATGTGGGCTTGTCTGACCTGGCTTCTATAGCCTGACATTTTTCAGTAAAGTCTAAAAAGTTGACAAGGAAAATAGAAGTACATTTTTAGTTACGAAGCGCATGGAGAAATCAATGCACAAAGTGGCCAAGAAACTTTGGATCAAACTTCAACGGCTCTTATTCGAAGAGCTGCGACATGATAAAACTGTATGCATTTGATAACTAACGAATTCAGAACTCTCATACGCAAGCGACTGTCACCGATGGATCTTCGTACAATATCCACCTCTCTAAGAAACCCTTAGGAGGAAACACATCCACTGTGGAAAAACCTTTCAATCACGAGATTTGTCCATCCTGATCCTACCTTGAAGAAAACATCTTCATCCAGAACTGATGAGACACTTTCTGCTCCTCCAGATAGCTGGTTTATTCGTAAAGAGAAAAAACAATGTCAACATATGACTGACCCAGATTTATTGGTGGACCGCCACTCAAAAAAGTTTTCCCGAAGCACAGGTTACTGGTTGCTGGGATAGCCTTTCTGGCTCCATCAGCTGATCTCATTTAGTCTGCTCGGATGGCTTCGGCAGACAGCTATAACAGCTGAGAGCGTAGCTTCTTTTTATCACCTTTCATTCATCGTCCAAACAACTACCATCGGTTTGACTGTGAATTTCAAGTGGCTTCCCAGCCAAATCAGCTCGACACCGTTCTTATGCTGTTGTCGGTGATGTCCGAGTAACACGACATGAATGGTTGCGCTGAAAGTTGATACTAAAGAGGAACAGACGATGTTCAGCACAGAGATGAAGAATTCGTCCTCTATTATCTCTACAGTGGCCATCAACTCCGAGTCTACCACTCAAGTGTGCTGATTCCGGGCCCGGTCCTCCAACCTGAGCGTTAAGATCACAAGCCAAGATGAAACCATCCTTCTTGCTGATCGGAGCAATCGTAACCCATCTCAATAAAATCTACCTTTCTGTTTCTGAGCTGCAGTCTGCTGGCGCATATTCCGACACGACTAATAAGCACTGTTTACTCATTTATCTTAGTTGAACCAGACAAACGTAAGGCGCAAAGATGACCGCTTTCTGTCCAGTCCAAAAAACACAGCCCTGGGAATGAGTTTAGCACCATGCAAGTTGTCATGAACCGTTGCATCAGGATCAGAAGATATCTGGCGAGTGGAGGATCAAATACCTGAGGTCGTAGAAATGGCTTGTGGTGATTGTATGAACTGGGGTCTTGCATGCATGTTTCGGATACAACACACAAGCAAGATTTGAAAAACGGATGACTGTTTTCAAGTTCAGAAGAGAATGTGGATACTAAGCTGAAACATGGGATTCAGTTCAGTGAGGGGTCATTAGGGTTTGCTTTATTGAACGGTAGCTAGGACAGTGGGTAATGATTAGAGGATGGATGAATTGAATCGTGGTTAACACTAGCTAGCTACACGTGTCTTATGTGTAGTGCGGGTTAATGAGCCATACTACGCGTAAGGGAGCATCCGATGTGCACCTGCTTCTGTTTGATTTGATAGTTACGACCGACAGCTCTGGAACTGTTCCTTCAATATGCACCCTCAGGTTTTACCCCCACGTAAGGGGATTCTGGCTGACTGCACATATGACACAGCGCAAACCGCATGTAGTCTTGTCCATTGTGTGCGGTGGTAGTTCGATGAGACAGGCGTACCCGAAAGCGGGAGTTAGTCCAGTCCGATTATGACTGTGTGGATTAGATACAAGAAGCCAATAAACTCATTTATCACAAATATACACGACAATGGACGAACCTCTATCGCCTTCTACAATCCTATCCTGTCTAATCGCACTCCATCGTCCTCGCATGTCCTACAAAAACTGCGAAAGACGATTAAAAAACTCTAATTGAAACACGCTGGTTTACCTTGTGTTCCATAGAGCGTTACGATGTTAGATTAAGAGCTCGTTACTTAGGCATGCCGTGGAAATCTATTAGCAATTCAGATGAACGAGACTATGGTGTAAATAAACGTGTGTATTTCAGAATGACTGGCATTCAAAAGCAGCCTCTCCATCGGTAGTTGGTCGTTGTGTGATCAATTCTGCTCCATGGTAGTTCAGTTACATACTATTGAAAAACAGGTGATAGTCAGCACAAGACTGGGAAAGGCTTCCATTACTGTCATTAAGCACTGCGTCTAAACTAAACACGTCAATAAGATATTGCTCTGATGGAATGATGTGGCGTAGTTGCGCGTTAAAAGCACCAGCTATTGCGACAACCAATTTCTTACAAGAATCAAACAAGTTGAACTTTACCTTGTCAGCCCATTACCAAATAGACATGTGAGTGCTTGTGTTCCCTCACATTATCTCGTAAAAACTTCGACTAGTGATTCATGCGACAGCTGAATGGTTCTGCACATAGCCGTCCCCTCCTGCTTACGCCCCTGTTATAACCAAACGGTCTGGCTGGAACGTAGCGAGAACGATCTGGATGAAAACATGCGAGTGAGATCCCAGTAAGAGAGGTGAGGCAATAAACATGAGCGCTAGCGGTGATGATGATGATGATGACGATGATGATGATGATGATTATCGTTCAGCTCTAGCACGCTTTCACTGCCTAGCTGCCATGCCACCCGACGGAAGTACGAGGGCTGTGATACTGGCAGTTTGCCCAAACCTACATAGGAGAAACCGAGAGGCATAGGTCGGGTTCGGACCAGTAAATTCGCGCTCTAACCATTGGCGGTACCACTGGTCAGTACCCTGGGCAAATGAATGGCGTGTCTACAGCTAAGGTTATTAAGTGGGAAGTTCGAGATGGGGGCTTGAAGAAGATGAAGATGGTAGACAGGCTGGTGTAGGCAGGCTGAGTTACTACCAGAGCTTCCGTATGTATATAGTAAGGTGACTAATATCCCCAATCCGTCTTTTATCCAAACACCTGATTGCAAGGCTAGTGTAAGTGGTACGAATTCCGGAGAACAAGACAATAGTCTTCTCACCACTGAGGTGGAGATCTAAGAGACTGTGTTTCATGAGGTTGTCCACTGTCCCTAGTAGGGTGCTCTGAAGGCTCTTTGGACATCCTCTAGCACAGCTTGACACGTGGCTGACCCATTGAAACTGTCACAATAACATGATGCAGTCTGTTCGAGACTACGTTATTTGAATTGCCGCTTCTAGTTCCTCCCTTTACTGACACAGACCTTTTCCGCTATAAATTTGTGAACTCCATTTTGAAAGCCCACTTGTACTGTATGTGCAAGACCATTCCTGATAAGGAATTATATCATGTTACCTCAAGGGAGCAGCAGTTGATCGAAGCCCTTGCGCAACAAGGAGCACAAAACGTCTGCCTACTTGTGAGTAGTTGGAGAACCCACTGATATTCTTGCTGAAATAAGCCGGGTGATTAGAGTTCAAAAGAACTGTCGCAAGGACCGGTTCGTCATCGTATCACATTCTATCGAGAACTTGCTGGGACATACTGAGGGGTGAAACCCGGTAGTACGAAATTAATTTCGTTACATCAGCTCTCAAAGTATAAATCTGAGCGACGAGATTGGGTTACAAATTATCCAGATCTTTATTTGCACAGCTTGCTTGAGGCCGTGACAAAGTCAACAAGACAGAAGCATTGCTACTTCAACCGTAAGGTCCCGAACAGGGTGACCTGTAGATTGAATAAAGTAAACTCAGTGTCCAAGTCGATTCAGGCTTCAAAAGGACAAAAGTATTGATCAAAGGTAACGCCGTTCAGAACCAGTTTTCCCTTGCTTTGGACGTAAAACTATGAAAACGATATAAGTATACCCTGTTTTTAAGATGGCTGCCTTTGTAGGCTAGCTGCAATCGGCTTAGCTGACCAGGTGGACAAAGATTAAAATGCACACCAAATAATTGGTGTACAGAGAACGAATCCCAAACCGTGTTGATTGCGAGGCGACTAGTAAAGCGGTAAAACTAATAATCAACAGAAGACGCGCTGTCCAGCTAGGAACGCTTGAGCGTACGACTTCATAAAAGTGGTGAGTGTCACACGTCACGACAGAAATCGGGGAAGAAATTTCACGGAACGCTGAAAACACTTTTTGACATGTTGCTTGGTCGACCAGTCGTATGCATAAGCTGTGTCGGCGGTTTCTCCGTTGTTTGGTCTGAAACCCTTCTTCTTGCTAGTGGTCAACCGGTTCAGCAGTAACACGACAGTGGTAGATACATCTGATTGGTAAGACTAGTGGGCGTGNNNCTTAGCTGACCAGGTGGACAAAGATTAAAATGCACACCAAATAATTGGTGTACAGAGAACGAATCCCAAACCGTGTTGATTGCGAGGCGACTAGTAAAGCGGTAAAACTAATAATCAACAGAAGACGCGCTGTCCAGCTAGGAACGCTTGAGCGTACGACTTCATAAAAGTGGTGAGTGTCACACGTCACGACAGAAATCGGGGAAGAAATTTCACGGAACGCTGAAAACACTTTTTGACATGTTGCTTGGTCGACCAGTCGTATGCATAAGCTGTGTCGGCGGTTTCTCCGTTGTTTGGTCTGAAACCCTTCTTCTTGCTAGTGGTCAACCGGTTCAGCAGTAACACGACAGTGGTAGATACATCTGATTGGTAAGACTAGTGGGCGTGTTCGTGTGTAAAGATCCAGTTATCTGTAGCAACATAACCACTAACCACTGGAAATGATAATTGAGGCAACTGAAAAACGACAAAAATTCATGAATTCAAACAACTTTAGTGTTGTCCCGGATTGAAGCAATATCTTCGAAAGCGAGCCTAATGACGCTACAGCCATACAACCTCAAGAGGGAGGAACGACAATGTGAACGGAGACCATCAAACCAAACTTACCAGATTCCGAGACGACCGATGTTGTGTCTGTTGTGTCTGTAGGAAAGGCTGGGAAAGGTACAAATAAGGGTTTGATTCGTTTGATCACTTCAAGATCCTCATACTCGAACTGCAGCGAACCACACTGACCATCATCACAAGGTAGTTTAATCAAGCTGACAAGCCATTCTCCAACAGCCATTCCAATAGTTCGAATTTCAATCCTGGGGCTTGCAAGATGACTGCTAATGCCACTGAGAATATCCGGCAGCATGAGACTATCAGAAATTTTGATAGACAGTTTAGATGCCACCGGCGAATGAAAGTCAGTAAACCAGGAAGCTAACGCTTGGGAAGTATAAACCCGTTGTTCAACCGATGCGGCCTGAATCGCTGTAGAATCGGCCCACAAGTGAAGTAACGGTAGACCCAACTCTTTATTAACCATATCAACCAATTGTGAGACATTCGAAGACGAAAGATATTGGATGACAATCTGAGATAGCCCTCCGAATAGATTGCGCAAGAGCCGATCGTTCGGAAAATATCTGACAAAGAGAAGGCGCCGGAAGAGCTTGAAGAGAATTTTTAATGAAGAAGGGTTAGGCCCATCTAGCAGTCTGGAGAACAAAACGGCGACAACGAAGGGGTGAGAACTTTTCGATAAGATAGGCTGCAAACAAGATTCCATGCTATTTGTCTTCAAATGATAAAGGGCTTTGGACCATACGTTCTGCGTCACCATACTTGAAGCACTAAGTTGAACCTTAGTGTCGTCTAGTACAAACTCTGCCAGCTCGGACGCAAAACCATTTAAAGCGAGCTCGCTCAGAAGTAGACCACAGAGTTGCGAATGTTCGTCTTCATCGAAACTACCGGATTTGAACACTGAAAGAAGATTGATAACAAAAGCAGTCCGGTTCAGAAACTTGGATTTCGAACGCCTACCAGCAAAACGACTTGGCAAGTTGATCAATGAACGCAACGATGCCTCAACAGGCTTGTTGTTCACAGACTTCCGTAAAGTATCAGACCAAAAAGCAAATGTCGCGGAGAGACGTTCCTGGTTAAAAACAAACTTCTCCAGTTGGTTGGTGACAACAGAGACCCAATCCTCCTCAGTATGCGCAATTAACTGATCCAAAAGGTACCGGAAAACTACATCTGATTTGGATAGCTCTACAGCACATTGTACCAGTTTGCTCCACCGAGCGTCTTTCTGGGCAACGTAGCTGCTAAAAACATGGTGCACAACTCTGTACACATCAAACTCGTAGAACGCTCGCAATTCATTATCGGTGGTTTCGAAAGTGAATTCGGCAGTATGAAGAGGATATATCAGTAAACATTCCAGCGTCGAATGGTTTACCAGTGTAGGACTTGATAGCAAGATGGAGTTCAAAAAGCTACTCAGGGTAGTCATCGTGTTAGTGAGTCCAGGCTGCAAATAGAGACCGACAGTATGAAAGATTGGACTGGGTGAACGAAGGGAAGAATAGGCAGATATCATGCAATGTAACCATGAACACCCTCTCTAAGACGACCACCAAACGTCCATTTTAAAGAATGTGAGAAAGGCAAGAATCTCACGTAACTGCCTGATATATAATAGTGTGAGCCGTAAGGAGCCCCAGAAAAGTCATCAGTATCAAAATCATCGATATAGTGCGGAAGTTTCACCACCACACAATCACGAGGAATACCTTAGTAAAGAGTAGGAAAAAAGGAAAAGTCACCGACCTATAAAAAAACAGCGTACGCCCCACAGTAAAACAATCAAGAACAAGGTTCATACACCCCAGTACAGCAACAACATAAACGGATCTGAGCGACACATCGAAGAAATGTGTCACCAGCGGGACTCATCCAGCCTTCTCTGCGAACCTCGCTTGATATGAACCCGCAAAGCAACGATAAACTTAAGTTGGGCAGTCACACTAGGAAGTAACAGCATGCTTGCATGTGCTGCTGGTGACGTGCTATATCCTGTAGGGATTCTAATGGTGTGCATGAAGAATCACGTGAACCCAACCAGAAATGTACGAAAGTCCAATCGCATCCAGTGTGACGGATAGGAAAGACTTCTAAACAAGGGCTCACAGCTGATAACAGAACTTCCTTTGGTAGACAGTGGTTTAGCACTTTGAACTGATGGATCTTATGTGATATTCTAGTTATTCTCATTCATCACCAAGAGTCTCCTCGCGTATTAACTCATTCCGAACACGCTGCGGCCAAGTAATGCTCGTCACCATACGAAGACATCAATGATCCGACTAGAGCCCTAGGACCTGAAGACTAAGTTTCACAATCATACAGCAAGGCCGCTCTTACGGTTTTCCAGTATATAAGGCTGTTCTGCCTTAGAGGAATTCGCTTTTACACCATAAATAACACGCAGAACTCCGCACGGTATGATATAATCACGGTTTACGAAGCCGCCCAGATAAGTGAACCGGTAAACAAACTCAAGTCCCTCTCCCTGAAGTTTTAGAGGGACATTTGGGGCTCAAAACCCTAACAAAAAATAAACATAGCATTTCAGTTGTAACACCCAATCGGTGCCTGGCTGCCACGCCATCCAAGCCCAGAGAGGAGCTGTCGAAATGCAGAACTTGGATTTGAAACAAGGACCTTCTGGTCAGTAAGTTCGAGCCTTGACCACTGAGCTATCTCGAGTAATAAGCACGCTGAAGACCCAAAACGCAAACCACAGCAAAGGATAGAATCCCAAACTGTACACAGAGTAGCCCGCGCGTACTGATGAGTTAGATAAGAAGAGTGGGTCACTCACATTGTCCAAGTCTACTAGTCTCTCCCTAGATGTAAATTCGATTCCAGGACTCTTGATCCTTTGGAACATGCATACATACGGTCCGGATTATAAAATCAAATAGAAAGGGGAAAGGGAAGAATACCAAAACCCACTGGTTGTCGGAAGATTTGGGACAGTTCTTAAAGGCTCAAACATGCGACAATACGGAGTACGCACTGTCTACAAAGTTGGTCGACTTTATGCACAGAAACCGACTTAAATGAGTCAAGGAATTATTTGAAGTCGAGTAAAACAGAAATTACTGGTCTGCGGCATGGACAGCGCTACTCAAAAGTTTGACATTACGTGAAGATATGGTCCATGCATCCCCTAGCCGGGCGAAACCCTGCTTTTTGCTCTCGGAAATGCGTCTCACGTACCGGGGTTAGGCGTCGCATAAATACTGAAGCCAGTAGCCGTGTTATAACATGCATGAAGCTGATATCTCCATGACTGGAATCGCCGCCTCATGTACTTTTTTGAGGTATGATGTGTTGGGGATATCAATATCCCCCAG
>NW_008752347.1:70577-75398 GCF_000715545.1 Opisthorchis viverrini
TTGCTCGCTGCGTGACAGAACCGTAACATGATGATCGACTGAACTCAGCTGTTCTCAAATAGATTCAAGCATTCCAGTTAGGATAGAGCGCAAAGCAGTGCTAGTGAGAGCTCATCTAGCCTAGCAGTCTTATGGCGTTTCAAGTAAGGTACAATAATATTCATTAGTCGAGGGAGCATGTAAACTCATAATCCAGAGCTCAAAATGAGTGGATCGAATGAAGAACAAACATAAAGGCACAGGGCCAACTAAACTATTGTTGAAAATATTCCGCCGAGCGATCTAGACACCAGCCTTTGTTATATATTAGTTTCTGTCTGAGAGTACACTCATTTGTGCACTCCACGGTTGCACGTGGGCTAAAGTACTACCAAGGCGCTCAAACCTAGACATGAAAACGATTACGGTCCATATTCAAAGGGCTTTGGCGCGAAAGCCTGAAAGAAAAATAGCGGTGACTGGCGTAAGATTACCAGTATTCTAAGTTTAAGGAAACAGGTTGGCATATTTGTTCAACCCCCCACCATGGAAGGTCAGAAAAGTTTCAGCCTACTCGCGGTGCTGAACGTGAAGATGACCGAATTGGGTCAGCGCATGTTTGCTACGCCAAACGCAGTGTAAGTCAAATCAAGCTCTGCAACGCACATGAATCCAAGAAGTTGCGTTTGTACTACTCATATTCGTGACTTGAACGTCGGTTTTACCAGGTTTATTTCCTAAATGCCTCCGTCGTTCGATTTTTTCGAATAAATTATTAACCACTTGCGTACGCTGACAGGCAATCTTCTGACCCAAAATTTAGCTATCTATACCGGCTTTGAATCCTCTCAACTTTTTCACCTGGGTAGACGATAGCTTGGATCATGATTTGGAGGTGTAATGAAGCATCGACGCAAATAGATCCCGACCGAAAGCCCGATATTTTCTAGGAGCTTCCAAGCAGAGACCGGACCGACCTCGCCAGCCCTTCGTTTCCCGTGTCGTATTTCCCAAAGGCATTCACAACTATAAGCTGAGGCATACCGTACAAAGGATGCAAAACTTGGGTCGTCAAACTTATTGTATGGCGCAACGATCCTGACCTCTGAGTCTTGTCTGTAGTATCGTTTGTATCAGTTCACAAATGTTGGCTTCCGGGAGTGATACCATCCGAATTTCGAGCAAAATGTTAGCGGGTAATGATGTTAGCAGTCCAGTGGTTAACCAGGCATGTGTCACTGTATACTCTCCAGTCATACATGGACATAGCACGCCATACAGAATGTTCTCGTTTATTAAACGGCCGTAAGGCCGTAAAAAGGTGATCAAGAATGATGTGCTTCTGTAGTTGCGTAGTTGTGTCCATTCACTCTGGTGAAACCAACAAGTAGCGGACGACACCACGCAGTGATTGAGATCGTGTGAAACCTTTCACGGTCAAGCTGAGTGCTACATATGTCTTGGATGTCCACATCCGGATAGGAGTGTATTGTTGTAAAGATACTTGAGCTTTTCGTCATGCGACGGTTGGAATAACTCAGCAACATATTGAGCAACGTGGAGGGAAACTTCATACGCCATCACAGTCGTCTACTACTGACATGGTTTACTCCGAACCAATGAGAACTGTTGGTCAATACACAGAGTTTCAATATTTATCAGCATGGCTGCTTCCAACTTTTCCCAGTCGTTTTCCAAATCATAATTAATATCATGCCAATGCAGTTCCAAAAGATCTTGGCAGGGATGCCGTCTCTCCCCACTCCTGTTTAAATTCGTGATCTATGAGATAATGAGACGAACGCTGGAAAGTCTCCAAAACCCCGGTGTTCAAATAGCATGTGAAGAAAACCTTGCGATCTGGAATACGCAGACGACATCGTTCTCATTTTCTAAGAGCAGAAGTCACGAGTGTTTTTGGATAGACTGACCAAAGTCATCCCGTCCTTTGGTATGCACTTTGCACCCATGAAGGTCATGCTCGTGAACGTGCAGTCACTGAACACGTCACTCAAAATCCAGGGAGAAGTACTGGAAGTTGTGGAGCGCCTTACTTATCTTGGCAGTTGCATTAGTTCTGATTGTAGTGACAGATGAGGTCAATGCACGAATCTGCAAGGCCCGGGTGACGTTAATTAATTCGAGACACCTATGGCATCAGAGTGGTGTATCCCTGAATCTCGAGGGACATGTGTATTAAGCTACAGTGTGGGCTATTTTGTTGTATGGCTGTGAGACTTGATCTGTTCGAGCAGCGGGACTGAGACGTCTTCAGATGTACGACAATCATTGTCTCAGAACCATAGCTCGTGTGGGTTGCTGTCGGTGTATCCGTAACGAGGCAATTAGAAAGCAAGTGTTCGGTTGTGCGACGGGGACATCCATTAAAGAATGTGTCCAGCACCGGAAGCTGCGTTGTTCGAGACATGTGTTGCGCATGCTGAAGTGCTGTTTTCCATGCCCAACTCACAGTGGCGTAAGTAGAGAGGTGACCAACCCTTGACTTGGCAGAGGGGTATAAGGAGACTACGGAACGATTGGGAGCAGTCAGAGCTACTAGCAGTTCAGGATGGGGACCGCGTGATCTCCACTACGTCTGGTTAGAGACACTGCAACATATGGCTGTCAACCGATGTCAGTGACGTTCTTGCTGTCAGTTTCTATCCAGATCGCCGGAGTGAATGTCTGGAGGTGTAGGCACCTTCGCAACAGACAAGTTGATATCACTCAGCGCTATAGTTAATGCAGGATGACAAAAGCTTCACTGGTCTTCCCGATCCTAATGGAAATATCGTTTTTGACTGGACCGCCAGGTCTAAATGAGCTGCTCGTGTTGGCAAATTTGTTTACTGGATGTGATTTCAAGGAGCACAGACAACTGACTTGGGCATTCATATCGCCCATAAGAACGACAACAATGGTGCATAGGTTGCTGAAAACTCTTTATCGACTAACAATCGGTCTCGCCCTTCTTGAGACTCACCAGGAGAACGCAGTCCCCGAGTCTCCGTCAACCTCAGGTTCTACTTGAACCCGCATTGCACGAAATTCGACTGTACATTCATTTGATCAGCTATTTGGTTTTGACGGGAAACTCGCCTGGAACCCAGCTGAACCTCTCGTTTATGATGTTTTTAATTAACTGAACGTGCTGCACCAAGCCACTTCATGTTTCAGTTGGTAAGATACTCGAGACATCGCAATATATTCTATGGGCGTAGTACACTACTCATCAGATTGCAGAAGACTCCAAAAAATGACCAGTTTCCCCCTTACTGGAGTTCATCACAAACGAGAGATTCAGGTGGATTCCGAGTAAGTCTTCCGTGGAAACCGAATACTACCATTACCACAACTTTTTGATGAGGAGTTCATGAACGGCTCCGCAGAATTTTAATAACAAATGTAACCCTACTTTGGTTTATATGCACGGCAACAGCGTTTGTAAGTGGTTGTTCCAGTTGCACTCCGTCTTTGTCTGGGTCACGTTTTTCAAGTATAAGCCCCGGTGAAGTACACGTTTTTTCATGTGTGATGAGAGTGATACTTAAAGCGCCACACAGCGACAATGTATGGCTACGCGTTCAAAAATGAGACATTTATTGCAATTTGTACAACAGGAAACGAGAAATCCTTTGTAGTTTTTTGGCATTACCATCAGCCGTGGAAACCAAATTGGTATGCAGAAGAGTATACACAAAGATATCAGTGCGTCTTGCTTGACGGATTAGCCCAGAGAAATCCCGATAGAAAGCACCTTCTTCACTGAAACTGCAATCCGTTGGGCCACATTCTGACACCATAAACAGGCACCGGTTTGGATGTTGAGTTTTATTTGATTGTTTGGAGTAGATAACCGAGGAATTCAAAGACTTCTGCTCCCTGGTGTTACGACGGTCAGATCCTAACGAACAACTAGATCTTTCGTAATATTCCACTGAGACTTCACTGGCTCTCCTTTTTGCAGCTAACTGAGCCGCGGCGCATTTTCTGCCATTAGTTCATTAGCAGTATAGCCCATCTTCATCCGGTATCGTTTGTCTTCTTAACCTTGAGATTTCCCACTCGAGCACTTAGACCATCAAACGCGACAAGATAAGTGCAATCAACCTCCTAAATCACCCAGCAAGCGCAGTTGTTGAAACTGGAATCCAATCCAATCAGGGGCTAAATGCGATCTCCACGCCATTTGTCAGGAGACGAGCAGGCCTTTACAACCGAACATCATACCGATTGGGTGGATATCGCGAGCCAGTTGCGGAGCGAACGAGGGCGTGTACCGATTGGTTAATATGTCAGCCAGTCAGGACCAAGCATCTGTACCTAGGCGCTTCTCGGCCCTTCACAAAGATTCTGGCGTGACCTCTTAGAACCTCGTGGTAACCTTTCGAACGTAGTTCCAACAGTTTTCCTGTGTATCCCTAAAGGGCTTTCTCAAGCTACTTTTTGATATCAATGGAAGCCGAAGGCCGTCAAATGAGTTGTGATACCGCTCACAGTTAACAGTAGTTCACGTACATTCTATGAGCCACCGTCCCTGGATAACCAGATGTGATGAACATGACTGATGCTCTATTGAGCCACCGTCCTGGATAACCAGATGTGATGAACATGACTGATGCTCTATTCATTGCTCTATTCATTATTCTCTTGTTTTACTATGCTATAAGCTGTACACATTCGCCAATTCGAATACATACGTGCTGGTTGTCACTCTTCGCTGAATTCTGGATTTCTAGTTTGTCGGGTTATACCGATATACGTACGAAACTTAATTCCCACATTTTGGCGTCGCGATTGGAACAATTCATCATGCCTGCCGAAATGGAACCATTAGATGTT
>NW_008752347.1:78511-90995 GCF_000715545.1 Opisthorchis viverrini
CTGTGCCAAAACGGCTGATGTTACATTTTTCAAGGGTAATGATTTACGACCTGCTAGAGGAAATGTACTTTCATCAAATGGCAAAAGGATGGTCACAATTCTCGATTTAGATAATCTCGCTTGCCACCGGAGGCACATTGACCAGGTTGAGTTCAATACGAGAGGTCAGTCTGTTAACGGCAATCCTGCTGTTTCAAATACCAATGAGTCATTTGTAGACGATCTTGTGGTATCCGAACAAAATGCTGTATCTGAAGAACGCACTACCTGTGAAGACTCTGAAGTTTCCATTCCGAGAAGACTTGAAAGATTGCGGTCAAGACCACCACTGGACTATAAACACCGCACGCTCATTCAAGGTGTGGCGGATGTGATGAACGTGACTGATGCTCTATTCATTGCTCTATTCATTATTCTCTTGTTTTACTATGCTATATGCTGTACACATTCGCCAATTCGAATACATACGTGCTGGTTGTCACTCTTCGCTGAATTCTGGATTTCTAGACTCGCGTAGAGCAAAGTGTGAAAAAGTTTAACTCACCCTTGATGCTTCATGATGCATGAACACGCTTAAGCTTCAGTGGCACAACACATCAAATGGAGTGTAAAGTCTGAATGTGCGTTAACGAATTGACATGGAGTACAGATGTCGGAAGGATAATAGTGGGTCAGCAGTTTTATTCTGTTAATCATTATTGGATCAGATAAATGGTAATCAAGTGAACCGGCAACGTCTGCTTGCAGAGTGGGAAAGTGTTGGGGAAGGGAATGTGTGGACAAAGAATTGTGCGGGTGAATGGTAATCCCCAGTTTTCCAGACCAGGATAGACAGGTTGGTTGAGGCAACCCATCTTGGGAGTTTGGGTCTAAACTCGGATCTGCATGGCAGCAACTAGACGTACGATTTTGTTCGGACATCTTGCCCTTGGCCCCTGACTCAAAAGCCCTAACTACCAGGCGGGGATTGTTGGGGTTATCTTGAAGGCTTCCGTCCAAAGTGAGTGTATCATCCGTTATGTTGACAATGAAATTCCCCACGTTTATTCTATCCCATTTGTAACCCCCGCCCCACTTTTGTGTTTAGTGTGTATGTATGAACTGGCGTTTGTTTGCCCTTACCACTTCACCCATTTGGCCTTGAGGTCATCCGGCCGTGTTACTGTTGCACGTGGGAGCCTGTTTGCTCCCTTGTTCTGTACTTTTGTATTCCAAGCGGAATGTTTGTTTTGGACGCGTATCTACTGTCGAGGTTTGTATAAATTGTGAACTTCTCTCACCCTAATGGTACCGTATAGAAACCCAGGTCCGACTTTGTTATGCCTACCCGGAGGTTCTGGTATTACGCGTCACTCGAAGATACCGTTCGACCGTTAAAGTGAGTGACTCAACAGTCTGACCTATTCGGTTTTTAGGGGCCTGTGCTAACACGAAAATATAGGGAGGAACGTAAACTTCTGACTTCTATTTCGCCTGTGCACGGCAGATGCCCTTGGATCAGAATTGAGCCCACGGTCTCAGTCGTACAGCGTAACTTGCTAGTAATTACGATCGACCGCTAGGCAATTAAAGTGTGTGGTTTATAGGGTCATAATCTTTTAATCCGTGGTTTCTGTAAAGAGTGCGGTGGCTTTACCTTCAGAAATATGGATATACTGGTCACATGGTCCGCAGTCTTCACATTCGCAACATAAACGAAAGTATGTCTGTCGAATCTAACCTGATCTCGTCATAATTCCCACGTTCGTTTGCCCGCTCCGCCTATGTGCTTTCAGTCTCCGCTGACTCTCCCCGTTCGTACCCGCTACTCACCTTAGTGCAAAGGACAATCCGCCTGACACTTGCGTACTGGCATGTGTCTGTGTGCATATACGCAGCTGTCTCAAGTACCGATGCGCGTTCGTGTCTCGATTGCTCAGCTGCCCTTTGCTAGTTTGTGTGATTGTACCGCCAATGAGAATCACGACACTATCCTTGACCACAACCTAAACCGCTGATCCATCTTTCCGCCTGCCGCTGTTTGGTGTGCGGACGTTAGCGCTGCACTGTGTCGGTCGGTGACAGGTTTGTGTAATGGTTGACGATACGAACATGGAAAATTGAAGTTTCCTCTTTATCCTTGTGTAAATAGTACCGCAGAATTTTCAACCCAATTGAATCTTTCGACGTCCGGGATTGTTGCACATACGCGTCACTCAAAGTTTTGTATAAGGAACCGGAGACTCGCATGTACTGGGATCTCTCGTGGCATGGTGCCCCATTGCTTCAGATTTGACAGCTATTCTTCGAAATTTCTGTCACGGCTGCAGCTTGTGGAACACAGTTTTAGCCAATACAAACCACAGTATCTTTGCAGCACTCTAGCCCAACCACCACGCCGGGGTGGCAGCTTTGGGCCAAAAAAAATGCCCCTGTGAAATACCCTGTTACCTTATAGGTCATTGTTTACTGTATTTAGGAAGTCCAAATGCAATACCCAAGTAAAATACAGTTTGGGAGAACCTGGTGTCTTGTCGCCATCGGCTGAGATGTGCCAGCTCTTCCTCAACCTGCACAGATCACTACGCCCGTGTTTTAATACACAGCTCTCATAATAAGGCTTCGTTGCTTCGTTGGGTACCCGCGAATAGATGGTTAAGTAGCAATGGCGCAAACTAACCAACCGGAAGTTCCCTGGTTCTATCCAAACCTTTATATATCCACCATTGCTGACTGGGCATGGGTAAACTGCTAGTATGTCAACCCCAAACCTCGTTTAGGAGACATGGATGGTCTGTACCAAAAGGGCGTAACGGCTGACAGAAAAAACGATTGTGTCAGTGCAGTGAGTCTGATAACTTCTGTAAGGGCTTGTGTCAGTCGTAATGTCAACCATCCTGTGTTCACAGTTCCTGCTCAAGCAGCAAAAAAATAACACCTGCCTTGGATTTCAAAGACTACGTACTTTTCAAATCAAGTATGTTTGCTAGTGAAGTCCGCATTCTTCTCTGATTTTCATCGTTGACACCGTACAAAACTTCATCCGCAGCTTGCCCCCTGACGCTGCAATCGAAAGCAGGTTATCAAACTATCAGGACGCTTTGCAGTGCGCACAGAATCTTTGTGCCCAAAGGGTAGCTGTTGCGTTAATTGGATGCGCATGTCTCATCCAATCGCTCTGAACACGAACCGCTCACTCCCTTCAACAGGGCATGTGTTTGCGAGAAGCCCCTTCGCAATTCACCATGCTTCTGTTTTTCCTGATTTATACGATTTTGGCACCGCCGCCTATTTTTTCCCAACAGATGACTATTGTTAGGTGTAGTATAATTTTTCGGTTGACAAGAAGTTTGCTGAATTCTCGGTAGCTACGCTTATCTAATTCGATCGAAAACTAGTTGTTTCGATTTGAGGTTAAATTCGTCAAGGGAAAGCAACCCGTTCCAAGACCTGGCTGCCGAAACCAAACCTAAGTTTTTTGGACCAATCGCTCAGACAGGACTTTGAGGTGAAGTTTATTCAACATCAGGCATAGCGTTACCATCGGCAGACTATAACAGATGTGGACGAAACGGATGCCCATCAAATGTTAGACGTAGAGTGCAATGTCACAACTACCAGGCTTGGTAGCATTTTAAATTTGCGAGTCTGCAGGATGACAGCATGAGCCAATTATTTAAATTTTCTGACGCGTTTGCCCGCACCGGCTGCCTCTACCTTGAAGGAGCGATGCACTCTATATCAAGCGAGGCAGTTAACAAAAACAATGCCATGGAACTTCCCATGAATGTAGGGGACCTATGCGAATAATCCGTTTTGAAGAAGACGCTGGAGAAAAAACTGGCAGTTTTCACCAAAGAACTAAAGGCACAGACACAAAGAAAAAGCGACCTGGATGAGGGTTGATAACAAGCATCCCTCATTAAACGAGTGCTAAACGCTATCCATTTTGGGTCCGTTGGCTGCAGAAAAAGATTTGTTCGGTTCAGTGATGCGGCAGTCAATAACATCGCAGCGCCCCTAGTAAACAGGCCTGTTAGGAGGGGAAGGCTGGTCATCCAGGGGATCAGAACAAGCACACCCACAAAACTGGCGGGATTACTCCTTGATAGGTTCGTCACAATGCCTGAGAATAAAGCTCTTCACGTAGAGTGGCCACACTTGAAGGAAACCAGGAGAACATTTAGTCTTTAAATCACAGTTTCCCCGCCAACTGCCGTACAGATGAACTTAACATGGGCTGTCAGCATTCAGGAGCCTTAACCTTATCCGATGGTAGTTGTAACTTTTGTACTCCCAAAATCATGCTGACAACTGAATGCGATTCCGGATTGCAGGTCCTACTCAACCATCGCAGAACCCTTGACTAACAATGGAAGTGATGCTCGTCCGTCCAACCTACGTGGAATTACCATCACTACACATAATTCACAAGTTCTAAACTGGATTGAGTCAGATGTGATGAGGCAAGCAGCGAAGTCCACTGACAAACAAAACACAAGCATTGACCTCGGCGTCAAGATCAGCTGTGGGAACCACACAACCACGGGCAACGTGACGCTACGGGCTCCAGATCCATCACATCAAAAAGGGTCTTCGACTGTTGACACTGTCATCACCCATGACCTTGATAGCCGAAGCCGCAGACCGGACGGCAGTCTACTAAGTATTTCTCCGTGAACCAAGCTGCCCAAGCTGATCGCAAACAATCCGATAGTCTACAAAAAGAGAAAAGCAGCTGCGATCAAATAAAGCACTTCAAACTCGTCCCGTCTGAAGGCTGTTGGCTAGATTCAAGGTGCGGTCTTCTTAAA
Organism: Opisthorchis viverrini; assembly: GCF_000715545.1. NCBI lineage: Eukaryota > Metazoa > Platyhelminthes > Trematoda > Opisthorchiida > Opisthorchiidae > Opisthorchis > Opisthorchis viverrini. The sequence continues at coordinate 83,305 of NW_008752347.1, forward strand.
AAAACGAACATTTTGGAAGACCACTAATAGGAATATGTTTTAGTGGTGCCATCAAATACACAAGCGAGCCGATCAACTGGAGGCATGTCCACCGCAAATTCTTTAACAACAACAAATCCTGATGTTCAGAAGATGATATGTTACGAGCTACAAATGGCAGCTGTCTAAACTTTCAGCAGCAAGGGGGGAAATATCACGGCCTCCATAAGCAGAAGACCCGCGGAAATCGAAATCTTGGGCGGGAACGTTCACAGCCGAATAGCAGTTCTCAAAACAACCGGGGCAAGAAACAGACAGGAACACGGCATTCGCCCTTTTGGAGCCTTGGATCAAAAACCGATGTTCAGTTATTAAATTTACCTATCCACCTGGTAGCGCACCTCTCACAGAGCGCTAGAGTGCTACTACAAAAGCTGCTTCGGTATTTTCAAAGAACTTCGAGACACTGAGCCTTCAGCTTTCCTATGCGGCCATTCATAGTTGCATTTAGGGACGCCTGGCCAAAACCAGACATCAATGGCGCTTAGATCTCGATTGACGGCTATTCAGGTTACCGATCTAACTCAAAAGGTGCGGCCCTGTCTGTCCAGCTTGTCCCTACGATGTCACTCTTAAAACTTTTTGTGATGCACTGTGGATTCTGTTCCTGTTATATCTGCTGATTCACCGATCAGAGGTATCTTATGCTGACCCGCTCCAGTGCCTGGTTGCCAGAGAAGACTCACAGCAGAGAACACAACTGCTATATTCCGAACAAGAATGTGCGAGAGCGTGAGTGGGTGCGAGTGCAAAAAGCAAACCGTTCTTAAGCTATTTATTGGAAGGATACTGTTTGAGCTTGGTCCGATGCTGCGCACACGGTCTGCCTTTGGTACGAGGCTGCGATGCGCTGCATATTGCGGCGTTGTTGTCTGACTTTGATCAACGCTGACTCGCGCTCTTTGGGTTTGATACCAGACTGTAGCGCGTTGCACACTGAGCGGCGTCGTTTGTCTGGTCAGCATCAAGCAGCGCTGAGGGGCTCTGTACACTTCGGGTATTCAGTGGTTGCTCTAAGGAATGTAACGTTCCTGATACTTCCTCCTAGCGTAGTCTCCTGTTCCCCTCAAGTCTAGCGAAGGCTAGCCACTTCTTCATAAAAAGTGAAGCCACTAAAACCCAACTGCTGATCCACGAGTCCCAAGCCGACAGGTGCCTTTAGCTCTGTGAAGTCCATTTCGGAGGAACTTCAGCTAATCGGGTTTAGTTGAAACTTGGCATCAGTGGCGACTGAACTCGTTGAAAAGAAAGATTGAAATCAAAGTCATCGCACTTATCAGATAAGACCAGCGAAAGGCAATTAATTGATAAAGCGTTTAGTAAAGCTACACTGAAATACACCGCTACCGAACCTGAAATCCGAAACCTCACACACTTCCAGGAAACAACTAGCTTCTTTGGGCAATTAAGACTGAGACCAGCTTCAGTGGAAAAGTTGTACGCGACAATCGCTCTAGAAATTCAAGATGCTAACGCTATGTTTATCCCTAAGGATGGATCCAAAGTTACATAAAAGGTGTATTCTGGGAAAGAGGCTTTAACCATTTTTCAAAAAGATAATTATAAGTCACAAGGCAAACGAGTCGGTTCGGAAACAAAGATCCAATACTTGTGAAAGGAAGACGGCCTGCGCTGCGGAGTCATTTTTGGAAGACACCAACTGACCAGTCGCGGACTATTGGACAAGGAAGCAAAACTCTCATTTGCATCTTATTTACAAAAACTGAACATCCATCTTCTCTAGAGTGCGTCTTTCTGAACTCTCCTGGATATTCATTGACGGTTGCTCAAATCCAAGCAAATGCTACGAAGCGACTCCACAAATCCCGTGATAGATCTCGCTTTTCAAGAGATACAAGGCGAATTTACAAGAAGAAAACATACGGCTCGCATGCGTTTCCAATCAGTAGTGTAACTGTTACCTTCATCTATTGAAGGTCGCTCGCATGCCGTCGATTTTCATTTACCTCCCTCAGGTTGGTTTCGGCAGCGGGTCTACTCGGCCACCTTTCGGGTGTATCATGCCACTTACGAAGCTGTGTCCCATTTACTGTTTTCGATTCTCGACCATCTTGAGTTGTATAGACACCCCCCCGGCGGTCAGTAAGGACGAACGGCCCTCGTCATCGACATATATGCGAGCGTAATAAACCACCGGGAAACCGAAATTTCAAGGTCAGGTGTTGTAGAAACGTTTTTAATTATAGCCCACCCATAGGTCTTTAACCATTCTTTATACTACGTAACTATTTTTTCACCAGATATTCCTAATTATATGCGGTCACAGAGTTAAACAGAATTCCCTTCTTCAGTAGGCTTAATAGGTGTTAGTCCCCAACGCGTTTAACCTTCTCCTGCATAATCGTCCCTGACGACGTGCCGCCATTTGCCCACCAATTCAGTTAATCCTGAATATCACCTTTTCCACCAACTAATTTTTCGTTCCTGACCGGAAACGCTACTCATCGCAAAGTTTACACTACTATTCCTAAACCTACTTCGAAGTATTTCATTATGACACCGCTCCCGTCTTCCTCCTCTAAGCGATTGCCAGACCCGGAATCCCCATTAACTATCTCCACAGTATATCCAAAGAGGCGGCTCGCAGCCAGAAGACCCAGCTCCCAACCCCCACATCCATCGAGGCCGGTAAAAACTGTACCTCATACAACCACAGATAATTCAGTAGTCCTAACCGACATATCTTTGCTTCCGCAAACTAACAGCACTCTCCCCTCACAACGACCAGTAGAATCTCAGGTCCTGAAAGACCTGGAAAATCTCAGAATCCGGCTACACAATATGGAAATTGAAATGTCTTCCTTGCGAACAATGCCATCGATTGCATGTTTCATAAATCGTGATGCAACATGTGATCCCACAAACTTAGGAAAAGCGTCAATTCTAAGTGACACGATTGCGACGGAGATTTGTCAATGCATCGAATGTCGGCACTAGGTCCTAGTATTTAATGCACCTGATCGAACTCCGCTTGAGTACACCAAAACTGCCATCTTGACAGCATGTGGCATGCTGGATACCATGTGCACAGCTCGGCGGCTCCAAAAGTCGAAACCATCCATGTGCTGCCCAATAATAATGCGATTCCGGGATGAAAAAGATGCTCCGCGTCTGCTAACAACCCGGACTCTTCTCTCAACTACCAAAAAATTCCATAACTTGAAACTTAAAGCTGCTCGTACAAAAATGCAAAGACAGCTTACCAAAAAGTCACCAGAACCTGTTGCATCGTACTCCACCAATACTTGCGCTGACGAGTGCCACAATGCCACACAAAGCTGCCTGTTGGACCCAGATCCTGTACCCACGCTCATGCCCATGAGACCTCCACTCCTATCTCTGAGCATCCACGAATGTTATCCCTGACCTCCACCACGCCAACAAGATCGACTGCTGATTTAGGAGACATGGTGACTAATCATCACACACATGAGGCTGTGGTGGGAATGATAGCACAGCTTCTCACTCTAGACCTCCTGACCTAATGACACTTCGTGTCTCCCCACCAAAGCGCTTCTTTGGACTCAAGCACCTGCTGTCCAAGCCTCGCACCGTGGCCCCTTCTCCTGTACCAACTCCCCGAGCTTCTGCTCCACGCCCTTCTACAAACTTGACCAAACCCGTAATTCCTCATAAGCACATCTGTAGCACTTCTAGCCATGCAACTCAGTTCCCTGGCAGGGTCTCTAAACCACAACTACCGTTACGTAATCCTAGACCCTATCAAATTCCACCCCTCTGGAAACCTGCGTACTATATGCCTGGGATATCTTTCCAGCAACTACCTATTCCACCACCACCTCCGCCCCCTCGGAAGCCACGTGCAGCCCTACCTCTACGACCTTTAGCTGTATCTCGACTTCTTACTCCAAACCCCCTTCAACTACAGCCAACGCAGAGGATTCCTGCCCACTCCCAACGGAGCTCACACCTCCCAGAGAGTTTGATTGTTCCGCTAACTTCCTCACCGCACCATGTCCCCTCTCCTCACCTTGCATCTCTTACCATAAACCTCTTATTCCATCTCCTCCAATCAGCCCAGTTTGGTTACCCGTTCCCTCCGCCCCCTACGATTCGGTGCTGAATGCTCTATAAAACAGATCAACCCGACCTCTCGATGCCCCTGTCTTACCCTCTCATTCCCCGTCTCTTATACATTTCTCCTGCCCTTCCATCCCGCACGACCTAAATCCCGCTTTTTCTGTCGAGCTACCACACACGGTACCACTTTCTGACTATGTCGATTACATTATTACGAACGATTGCCTGACCCAGTCTATTCCCCTTTCTCCATGGAGCTCTTCCTCCCAAAATCAGTCTTTACCATATACTGAGCCTGACCCAGTACCTCCTGCCGTGGGTTCAAACCTACTTCAACGACGCTTAACCCATCTACAAACAGCACTGAATACTCCCTCCTAGACTCCGGACCCTGTTTCATGTAACCTAACTACCAGGCACCTAGTTCCCCCAATGCAGGACCCCACCGTGAGTGAGGTTACAAAGTTCCTACTTAGTACCGTCGGCTCGCCAATGAGATTGTCAATAATGTTATTCAACGCCCGCTCATCACTGCCCAAAATCCATAATCTCCGAGCGATTAGAACCATTGCACGACCGAGTATTATCCGTGTGACTGAAACATGGCTCACAGATGAAACTCCTGACTCGGCCATCTTAATCCCTGGCTATGACACTTACCGCTCCGATAGGAAAAACTCCAGGGGCGGTGGTTGTGCCATCTATTCCAATTCAGAACTTCGTGCAACCCCATTTGACGAATATTCTCCGGAAGGGATTCCATAGACCATTTGTGTATTCATAGAACAGACCAAACGACCTGTACTAGTAGGTTGTATCTATTTACCACCTGCCCCCTCCCCCGCCTCCATTGATGATCTTTTGCGTATAATCTCCACTGCGCATGCCCTTCCTCATCCACCTAAACTTCTGTTGGATGACGTCAACCTGCCGGAAATCTCCTGGTCCTCTGCCATTGGCCCGCCCGTTACACCGTGCTGCTTGCGCAACTTGGTGTGGAGGGCTGGTCCCAAATTGTACGTAGTCCCACTCGCGGTCTACATACTCTGGACCTAATATTCTCCAACGATGGCCATTTGGCTACAGCTGCAGTTAGCCCACGCTTCCCAGGAAGTGACCACTGTATTGTCCCTTGCGACGTAGTTAGTTTTGGCCAAGCTGCTCCTCTGAGTACATCCTTGTTTCATCTCCTCTCACCGGATATTCTACAAGCTTCTTCGTCCACGTTGGCTTCTCAAGATTGGGATGACTTCTTTCCGTCGAGAAATAGACACCGCGTCAGCGATATCTTTTACCAAAACCTACTGACTACTTTTCACCTTGTTTCTCCTGTAAGGCGCTTTTACGTTAATAAACCCGGCCACGATAGGTTAATAAAAACCTTGGATGCCAAAATACACCGGGCTAGTAGAGAATATCGGAAATCTCAGGATTTCTCACTGCTTATTCTCATCAACAAACTCTCTGCTGACCGAGAATCCTTGCGGGTATCTCTCGAACGCCGAGAAGAGAACGCCGTCCTCAGATCTCCCTTTCAATCCAACTTACTGAGCCGACTGTTCCTTAGGCGTTGCACCATAAACAGCCATTCAATTACTTGTCTGCGTTCCTAAGACAGTGGCCCCATCACTGATCCCGTCAACATAGCAGACCATTTAAACGCTTACTTCGCCAGCTGCTACTCACCCTTTACTCTCAACACCAAACCCATACCCACAGCTGTTTACCCCCAAAGTGTGAACTATCAGGACAACCACCCGACTATCTGTACCGTAGCCATCTCCTTAGCTCATGTCTCTTCCCTTCTTCTGAAGATTAAGGACTCTGTTGTGCCAGGGGCCGACGGCCTTTCACCCCGTATCCTGAAACAAGGCGGCCAAGACATCGGAATCCTTGTATTAAATTTTTCACACACTCTTTAAACTATGGAATCGTCCCCTCCCAGTGGACGAGATCTATAATCCACCCGCATTTTTATTCCGGATGTAGACAAACTCCCTCCAACTACGGGGGAATCCACCATAACTCCCTCCTACTGAGCACCCTTGAACGGCTGGTCAAAAGTTCATTAATCAGGTTTCTCCTAGCTACAAACGCCGTAGATGACTGACAGTACGGATTCCTATCTCAAAGATCCATAAACGGCTGTCAGCTTCACTTCTTTGAGACCGTCACAGCAGCCTAGGACGCTGGATACTCCGTTGTAACAGTCTATTTGGACATCCAAAAAGCCTTCGACCAGGTCCCCCACGCCTCCCCGCTACACAAACTTAGTACCGCGGGCATCAATGTAACCTTATTTCAGTGGCTCGCCTCCTACTTATTAGACAGGAGACAAATAACGCAAACTTGGGACACACAATCATCTCCACTACCGATCACTAGCGGAGTTATCCAAGGAAGCGTGCTAGGCCCCATCCTTTTCTTACTGTACATCAATGACATCTTCGCCACCATATCCCATGGTGCGATATCCGATACTTCTGTACCTTTAGCTTTTCCCAGTGACATCTTCCCATATCCCATGGTGCGATATCCGATACTTCTGTACCTTTAGCTTTTCCCAGCAGGTACAGTTCCGGGTTGCAAGAGCACGCACACACAGTTCTTTAATACTGCGCTCCTGCCACCTTCCAGACACAATGGTAGCAACCTTCAAGCTATGCCTACGACCAATCGTCGAATTCTGCCCCGCATTCTCCTCCCTTTACACCCACAGTCCCAGACTCGCAATTGAAAGTGTCCAACGCTCATTTACAAAAAGCTCTTTCCTCGGTTCGGTCAAACCTCTTACCGCTCCCGCTATCAAACCCTAGGCTTAGACGGTTAAAATTGAATCTAGCTCTCTTACATCGTCTGCTGCATAGCATAGGATTTATAGAAGAGGCTAGACCATGTACAGCCTCACAACCTCGCTACAGACTACAGACTCTGTAACTACTGCAACCTCTTAGTGTGTCCCCCAGCTAGTACAAACCTAAGCCACAACCGCTTTCTAGTTTATTACGTTCGCATCTAGAACACCCTTCTTGAGCAACTGCCGAGGTACTAGCATCACCTTACGTTTTCTCGGTCTGTAAACAAATTCCTTATCTATGAAACTTCTGCCGCCGTACTTAATACTCGAATTCCCTCTGACCTCCTCTACGAATAAGGTCCAGGGCGCATTTGAGTTTAGCGACGTTACACTTAGTGGTCAAGTAAAGTATTCTGCTATCACCTCTTCCTATCCTCTTTACCCGCTTTAAGCTAATAAAGAAATCAAATGCCAACTTGATCAAAATGTGCAGCGTTACTGGCCTGGTTGTACTCTTTTCTTTTTTTCCTATTTCTCCGTGCCAACTTACACCTCGCACAAGTCTATTCCTCACACCGGATTACTCTAATAACTGTATAGCGTCTATTGTTTTTGGCAAAGCCCTACTGGCAAAAACCAAACCGAAATTAGCTCTTTTCTTCCTCAAATAATTGAGTGACCTAATCACCTACTAACTCTAATTAGACAGTGTTAATGGCCTGGTTGTTTTCTATTTTCCCAGTGAACTTATGCCTCGTCCTAGTCCAGTTCCCACCCTGGATTACTCTGTCTC
>NW_008752347.1:94854-96206 GCF_000715545.1 Opisthorchis viverrini
GACAGGAGACAAATAACGCAAACTTGGGACACACAATCATCTCCACTACCGATCACTAGCGGAGTTATCCAAGGAAGCGTGCTAGGCCCCATCCTTTTCTTACTGTACATCAATGACATCTTCGCCACCATATCCCATGGTGCGATATCCGATACTTCTGTACCTTTAGCTTTTCCCAGCAGGTACAGTTCCGGGTTGCAAGAGCACACAGGCTCAGTTCTTTAATACTGCGCTCCTGCCACCTTCCAGACACAATGGTAGCAACCTTCAAGCTATGCCTACGACCAATCGTCGAATTCTGCCCCGCATTCTCCTCCCTTTACACCCACAGTCCCAGACTCGCAATTGAAAGTGTCCAACGCTCATTTACAAAAAGCTCTTTCCTCGGTCAAACTTCCTCTCTTACCGCTCCCGCTATCAAACCCTAGGCTTAGACGGTTAAAATTGAATCTAGCTCTCTTACATCGTCTGCTGCATAGGAACGCTTTTATAGCAGAGGCTAGACCAAGTATAAACTCACAACCTCGCTACAGACTCTGTAACTACTGCAACCTCTTAGTGTGTCCCCCAGCTAGTACAAACCTAAGCCACAACCGCTTTCTAGTTTATTACGTTCGCATCTAGAACACCCTTCTTGAGCAACTGCGAGGTACTACGCATCACCTTACGTTTTCTCGGTCTGTAAACAAATTCCTTATCTATGAAACTTCTGCCGCCGTACTTAATACTCGAATTCCCTCTGACCTCCTCTACGAATAAGGTCCAGGGCGCATTTGAGTTTAGCGACGTTACACTTAGTGGTCAAGTAAAGTATTCTGCTATCACCTCTTCCTATCCTCTTTACCCGCTTTAAGCTAATAAAGAAATCAAATGCCAACTTGATCAAAATGTGCAGCGTTACTGGCCTGGTTGTACTCTTTTCTTTTTTTCCTATTTCTCCGTGCCAACTTACACCTCGCACAAGTCTATTCCTCACACCGGATTACTCTAATAACTGTATAGCGTCTATTGTTTTTGGCAAAGCCCTACTGGCAAAAACCAAACCGAAATTAGCTCTTTTCTTCCTCAAATAATTGAGTGACCTAATCACCTACTAACTCTAATTAGACAGTGTTAATGGCCTGGTTGTTTTCTATTTTCCCAGTGAACTTATGCCTCGTCCTAGTCCAGTTCCCACCCTGGATTACTCTGTCTAGTAACTGGTGGTCACACCCCGACTCTAACCGATAAAGACCAAACCAAAGTCAATTTTTTTCTTCATCTCACTATCAGGGCGCATTCTGCGCTCATATACCTCAATTTGACGACTAGCTCCACGAAACTCTCCCACACACAACATCGCAGAACGCTCC
>NW_008752348.1:0-23587 GCF_000715545.1 Opisthorchis viverrini
AAGCTTAGTATTTACTCACTGCGTAAATCCTCGATTTGCGTCCAACGCGAAGTTTTGGGACTTTTCTGGGCATTTTAATCCAACGCTTACCTTCGCTGAGAATAAACGCTCATCAGAAAATTTATTGATCAGTCATGTTATAGCCAAATTCCATCGGATATCCCGAATGGAGCGACTTTGATTATACCAAATAACAGACCGATTGAGACAAGATAACCTGAAAATAATCACAGCGAACGGGATTTCGGCGAATACTGTTTGGACAATCGATCGACTACCGTTACTCGCAGAACGAATAGATCAAGTCGTATCGAATTCTAAATTTTCGATCCGAACTTTGGTTTTACACGTGTTGCTGTGTTGTCTGAAAATCTGCCCAAAATCTTTACATGCGATAACGAGAGTGACCATGAGCCGACATAGCAACACTGTCATTGGTATTTCATGGCAATGACCAGTTGTGTCGTATTGCATTGCGCTTGGAACTGATGAGAAACCACCTCCTAACAAGCGACTTACTCCGACTGTTAATCCGCTGGTACTTGCTAGATTCAGGGTTGTAACACCCATATTGAAAATGTCGAAATTCACTCATGATTAACTAATCAATCATCGGGGCTTCCTCTAGTGAGTGACTGAACAAAGATGTTGAGCTCCTTCCAAATTTACGGCCTTCCAAATTCCATAAACCAAGCATTTCGTTGCGACAGATCGTAGATGAAATTGGTTCTTAACCGAATGAGTTTCTTGGCAGTTGTTTTAAATCCCCTCGCTGGAAAACCTGGTGCTGATATTTGGAAGTCACATGACTTCGCCAACAGAGTGGCGGGTGTCACTCTTTATCCAGATTACATCTTGTAAGTTTCAATGTGAAGGGTGTCACTGTTTATCCAGATTACATCTTGTAAGTTTCAATGTGAACGTGTTATATTCAAACGTCCGAAGAGGTGACTCTGTATAAATAACTAATTGAGAGTTATTAGCAGACACCATCCTTTCAGAACGGACACAGCATGACACATAATGTGGGGGAAACTAAAGACCACAGCGTATCAAAAGCCACCCGACACTGGGGCAGATATAAGCTACAATCCGAAATCGGCATTCTCTAGCATTGTCTCATTTACGTTCAAGCGTATAACTCTTTAGATTCCGACAAATGACAGTTATTATCCGACACCGTCCTTTCAGAACGAACACAGCTTACGGTAGATGAAATAGTGGATGTTACGGAAGTATGTCCTAATCTCACCCAGTACGTTTTTGGCTCTGTGGTAAAGGAATGAACCCTCCAAGACTCCAGGTTTGGGCAACTATATTTACGGTGCAAATTTGAACAGAGAACTTTAGACTGACTCTCATACCCACCTAAGCTGTTCTGGCCGTATGTAGGTGACACTTTCGTCATGATGAAATGAGAGAACATCGGTGAGTTTCACAACTGTCAAAATGAACTGCGCCCAGGGATCCAATTTAGTATGGAGTAGTGAAGCTGGGTTGCACTGTCCTTTTTGGGCTGCATGACAAATACGGTGGGGGAAACTAAACACCACAGTGTAAGAGATGTCCAGCAACAATGGGTCAGGTTTCAGCTATTCGTCTGGCCATCAGAAATGGGTATTCTCTAGCCATTCCTCATTAACGTTTAAGCATATTAAGGCCCTGTGCACGGAAGAGGTTTAGCGGACAGCGACCAAAATTGAACTAAAGAACAAAATTTTGCAATGGGTATATAGCTAGCTTGGTTAGGTGTCAATCGCGAGGAGTGCGGTCACCGATATAGAAACTTAACGGGGAAGGGCTCAGGACCCCTGTATTTCCGTATACACCAGGGACATCCGAGGACATTCAAAGAATTCTAAACGCAACTAACATAGGCGTAGCTTTCCAGAGAGGGAAAATACTACGCTCTGCACTAGTGCAGTTGAAGGATTGCCTCCCGGCAAACAGAACCAAGGACTTCCTCTACGAAATCAAGTATAACGACTGCACCAAGACAGACGGCCAAAGAACTACACACCAGAATCGGAGAGTATGGTGGAAAAATTAACAGACCGCCGAGGACCGCAGATGAATATCAAGCGTTACTGGAAGCCTTGTCAATTGAGGAAGACAAACTTGATACGGGACACAAAACATATTTAGAAAATGTTGAGGTTTTGAGGTGAGGACCACGTCACAGAGACTGATAGCCGGGGCGGAAGAAATAACCAAGTATATCAGTGTTAGCAGAATAGAAAGCGTTGAACTAGCACGCGTGTGGAGAACCGTTTTGAGTCAGTCGCGCAGACATGTGTTATTATGCGATCATCAGAATGAAAACTAATCAAGGTTTGAATTTCGCTTGACCTAAGCGCACACGCTGAAACTGAATTCTGGGAGCACATACAACCCCCAAAATACCAAGGGAAATCAATTAGTGACAACCGTGTTGAGGCATCAGTCAAAGCACACTAAAGTGTAAGACTAACGAAACAAATCCGATCAGAATCCACCAAAGTAAGATTTGCACCAACCCATTATGACAAGAGCCCGAATTCACACTCAACACTGATCTAGTCTGACAATCTGAAATGGGCTCCCTGATTGCTTCCCAGCCTGTCTTATAGACTGGCCAATTTGGCAACCAGCTCAAATGACCTGGAGAGAATATTGTGTCAAAAGCGTAACGTTCAGTCTAGGATACCATAATGGAAAATTCCTCTTGTTATTCAGAGATTTCGTTTACCTGTGTTCAGCAAATTTTCCGGTATCATTGGTCTGGGAATGAGGGTGGGGGTGGTAAATTGGATGTAACTCTGGTTGAATTTCGTACCTTTAGACGCAGACCATTTCGCTTATAACTGCACATATCCTCTTGTCATCTATGATTCTCTAAGACAGCACTCCACACGTTTGCAAGTTCTACCCACGACATTCTATTCACGCTGGGATCCTTGGCGATTTCCACCGCCGAGACCACCAGTGGCTGTGGTGTAAAGCTTAAACCCCGACTCAGGATGCCCATATTTTGTAAATCTTCCGTAACTCAGTGTCTAGTTCATATACTGCCACTGCCAGAAAATTGAATATCGTCTGGTATTTACCTGTTTCCCGGTTGTCCAATAATGGAACGCTTATGATTACCGATTATTATATGCAATTTCCTGGCTCTCTGCAAACCTATATAAAGCTTCGTACAGTCGTTACATTTTATTTTGAGTACACATTTCCCGGTCCTATCAACCTGAAGCTGATCATTCGGATGCCCCAACACTGAACGTAAAGTCTTTCCCCTCTGGAATGCCACTCTGATATTAGCCGTATTCAGTAGCCTTTTATTGACTCTAGATATCCCTGTTTTTTATGGAATGGCCGCTGTTCAGCAACCTTGTGAGTAGTTTCCTTTATGAAAATTTACTGCGATATCTCGAATATCGTGCCAACTGAAACATGAGGCGGCCAGAGTGCAGCACGTTCATTTGAAGAAATATCATATCAGTTGATTTTCACTTGAAATCCAAATTGGTTTGCAAATGGGTTTATTCTGGTTCAAGTAGGACATATGGTTGACGAAAACTCGGGGACTACGCCTACCTATAGAGCCCGAACTGGATGGGCGAATCACGTCTTAGGCTGTCGAAGTGTTTTCAGCAACCTCGTGAAGAATTACATTTAGATCAAGGTACACAGTGCAAGGACAACCAAGTATGTATTTTTGAGAAATTGCTTTTTTCGACTCGCTGTTCTGGTAGCACCACATAGGAGAGGAGGTCATCTACAGCTGTTTCAGCGGAGTCAACTTATTAGGTAGGTTCTCATGTGAAGAGGAACATTGTCTGGAATGAACACTGGTTGTTGGGACTTGATGTTGCCAAAAATACCGGCCTTAGTTGCTGCTCACTTAAACCCATCTTGTATCATCTATCTCTAAGTCGCTTTTCAACTTCAAGTTGTGTTGCTCCTCGGTCGATCTCCTCTGTACACTGTGCTCTCACTCTCCTAAACATCGTTGAAGCTATACTAGCATATAATGCTTCTAGATGTGCTGAGTAGTAGTCTAATACCGCGAGATGGCCCAATCGTTTAGAGCGCGAATTTACTGACTGGAAAATCCGTGGTTCAAACGCGACCCGACCTCCGCCTATCGACTCCCCCTGTCTAGAATTGAGCAACCTGGCAGTATCCCAGCCCTCGTGCAACCTTCGGGTTGCATGGCTGCTAGGCACCGAAAAGGCTCTACAAAGTAATGGTTTTTGTTGTTTTTTAATTTCCATCACTCTTGTGTGCCATTCAGCCAAGTTAAGTTGGTGTACCCAATGGGGACTCTATGGCTATGCTAAACCTGATGTTAGGTTCCAACGTGTTCAGATATTCAAATAATTCGCTGAACTGATCCCGCTTTATTGCATCTAAGTAATGCCAAAAAACCCTTGATAAACACCCAAATCCGCTTAGAGCTTTTGCTTAAAGTGTCCTGTGCACATGTTGGCCAAATCGAGGATATTGGCGATCCCATCACCAAACCCTGTTCTTGAGAGTATATATTTGATTATTGTGGTTCTTGAGGGTTATTATTCGAGCAGCTGACTTCATCACAGCGCCAAGTTTTGGAAAAAGGCTCACCGATATGAACACAGCGAACAATGGAGCATCGCGCACTCTTGAATCCAGAAATTGAATTGAATCCAGACTTTCGGTTCAGCGTTTGCTGGATACTCATCGTTGACTGGTTGAATTTCTCAGCGTCTAACCGGCAACCGGATTTTTCTGGCTTTCATGGTGTCTTCCCTAATGCGATCTTCGGACGGTTTGAAAGTCTCAGTAGGTTAAAGGCGAATAGGTTTCAGGGATCTGTTCATCGTTTCACCGGATTTCTCGAGTGTTAATTCCATCTGAATTTAAGTCAGTGAAATGGGTCAGTCAAACTGAAAATAAAGAATCCGAATTCTCTAAACCTCTTAAGAATACCCGCAGGAAATTTGTCGCAGTCATCGATGTAGAATTTGCGTTCTGCTGCAAGCATGTAGGCAACCAGCAGCAGCACCCGGGGGCGATGAAAGACTCAGTGGATTCGTCCTTGTTATTGACAAGTTCCCGTTTTAGAAACAGACCAAACAGGCTATGAATTACAGGTGAGCGTTTCGAACTGTAAAATGTATTTACATCAATACTAATCTGATCTTATATGTGTTGACTGTCACTTCCCGATCAAAACAATATAAAAGGAAATCTTGCTGCGCACACCCTGAATCTGGAAGATTAAGAACAGAGGTCACAGAAAGTGATGAAAGTACAGAGCGACCTTCTCCCGGTTTGATAGAGAAAATCCAATGATTTTCATAAATTCGTAATTTTATGTAAACTAAAACCTTAGAGAAAAATGAATTCATGAGTGTGAGGCTTTGCGTGACCTTCGGTGTCACTCTGATTCATCAACCAGAAGTGCCAGAAAATCGAAGATTTACGCAGTGAGTAAATACTAAGCTTTTGAGAAGTTTCCATTCTGGGTCCAATCAGTTTGTCAAGCCTTATCTTGAGAAACACAAAGTTGCCGAATACACATTTCGACTATGGGCTTTTAATACTAAAAATCGTATTGATGTCGCCCCTGGACCAAGGGTCTCAGAAGCCAGCCTCTACGAGAAACCAACTTGAAGACTCAGTTGGCTGCTCACTACTGTCTGAAGCGCACAGGCGCTCAACGAAATGATCCACATTCGTCCTAGGAAAGACCAAAAATCACCAGCGTGCAAGCATTGTTGGAACAAGTTTGTGCAAATGATCAGTCAATGAATAAGCTGACCAAAATGGTTGATCATACCCCGATTAGCATAAACTTTGTACCGCAGACCTATTAGATTTGTGGTGGATAGCTTTTACACACCATCGTCATATATTTGTAAGGCAGAGCTCAACTCACAGGAGACGCACAGTATGAAATTCGAGGCGCATGAAGCTTCAAAAGCCGGGATTTGACGCGTCGTTGTTCTATCCGTCTCGCGTTCCTGTTCTGCATCGACCATATCGCATGGTTGCGAGCCACCGGTGTCCACAATTGGTCATCCCTATTTAACAACCAGCCGTCGAAGAACTTGGTTGTCCTGGTCGCTGGTTCCAACACCTTGGAAAATTTTCGACATCATGTAGGCTTCCGTTGTTTTTTTATTGGTTTGAGGCTCCAAAGTTCAGTTAAATGCCGTAAAACAGGGTTATCAAAGTGTAAGTTTGCATTAATGGTCCCCCAAACAGTTGTGTCCTACCTGGCTTTCCTTATGGTTGTGATACTTCACTCTAAAAGGCGGTGAATAGAAGCCACAACGAATGGACACATTTCGTGACCTGTATTGGTTTTCGTCAGTATTTCCTTGTCGTAAAACGATATTATATTTTGGGTGGAGTCGATTCTCCGGTCCTATTAAACTCAGATGTTACTGATGTGCATAGTGCGATTCACGTTAATCGGAATCCGACATCGTCACCCATAAGTGTTTTGTGGTGCGTTATGTTAAGTGAAATGACGGCCTGTGGGTATAATGTATGGTTTTGTATCAAGCGCGAATTCCATGGTTTTCAAGCCACCACCAATCATCTGACCTGACATTGTAGCTTCATCGCCTTTGAGGAACGCTCACGGGCCCCGCATCCCGTAGCCTAGCGTAACCTGCTGTATAAACCAGGTCTCAGAAATCTCAACAAAAGCCACTGACGTGCCAACAACATTGGCTGTCACGGCGAAAGCACCGCAATTGCTAGCCAACGTGAGCGGATAAATCTATACTACTTGTTGAGATTAAGAAGCGTGTATTTCGAATAAACTTATAGAAATCCATCTTGGTCAAATTCGTTCGTCCGGCCGTCTATCATTTGCATGGAGTTATATAAGAATCGTATTGAAAATGTTACACATAATCAGTGCGTGTGTATCCATTCTTAAGATTCAGTGAGCAATAATTTATAGCCACTGAGTTTCGTCGCAATTTGACTAATCACCTAGCACAAAATCGATCGACAGATTCGGAGGTACTTTCGAGGTCAACGGACACCCGATTTGTATAGTATCGGTGAGCAGGTTGTTGTTCGGACACTTCACTGAATGTGGAATTGTGGTCCACGCAAGCCCTCCCAGAGTAGAATCGTGCTTGCTGTTCTTTGGATAGTGCATCCGGATGCTGTTTTAATGACCTGTTTATCCACCAAGTATGGATTACCCTGCACTCTCTGCTTGCCTTCTTTAGCCGCCCATGTATTAATCTGCCTGTTATCCTTAATTCCCGTGCATTGTGTTCTCATTCAGGCGGATGTTTCTCACGCGCATCAGTTGGTGCGTAAAAACAATGTTTTACCGGAGAACATAATTACCTTCGCCTACGACGATATTGCAAACAATCCCAAATAAATATCACGTACAATTTTCGCTATGTGGTGGCGACTGGGGTGTAGAAACGAGCTTCGTTGTTTGGCTTTAACACGTCTCATTGGTTTGCCGTCATATCAGATATTCCTTTGATTGATGCGATTTCATGATTGTAGACGCCAGAGAACCCTGACGGAAGCAACACATGCTGATGATGTTCATGATGATGACGATGTTGATAATGATATGTACTCGTTTGAATGCTCATTTGAGTAGTCTGAAATGAATCTCATTGATATCTAGATGTCGTTTAAGTTTTGCTTCTAATGAGGATGATGGAGGTGATGATGGTCAGGATTATGATGATAATCATGATGATGGGCAGGACGATGGTGATGATGATGGTGATGATGATGATGAGCGGGACGATGGTGATGATGACGATGATATGTCCTCGGTTGATTTGTTAACAGACTGAACGTAATCACATTGGTACATCACCTGTCTGATGATTTGGAGCATAGAGTAAGCAGACGATCTATTAAGCTCAACATTTTCTAATGCAGCGAAAGAGGTGAAAAAGCTTCGAATGTACAGTTACCCAAAACAATTACACTTTCAAGCCAAATTTGTAGTTTTGTTTGTTGTTCACACTACGGGGATCCTTGGAGGATACCGAAATTATTTCTGAGTAAAGGATCAGTAGTCACACGCAATCGAATGTGTGACATAAGGTGCAGTGATCGTCGGGGAAATTTCTTCCATCCAAAGCCCGGGAACCGACTTCCTGCAGCATTTATGAGACATTCATTTCTTTCTATTTGACCTACGTGTTAGATTCCCGCAAAAGCCCACTGCCACTTTTCATTCTTTTATTCCAGAAGTTTGTTTAAGGGCAAAGTTTTCCACTACTACGAGCACGAAAATGTCTACAACATTGTGGTAAGTGACTGTCGTGGAAAGTACTCCGTGTTCCGGTGCGCAGCAATCAAGTGGATTGCTGCATCAGTTTACCGTGTAAAAGTGCAAGTAAAATGACACTGCGGATCAAAACACAATACAAAACACAGGGCAGATTAATCAGTTTTACTGTATTACAGAATGGTCAATCAACTTGAACAAACACTAGTCATAACATTGGCCATAGAGAACTCTCAGGCAGCCCATGACCGAGTTCAACCTTCTGCTGTTGGCCTATCCAGTAGGATAGTGTTGTTGTCAAAAGAACCATGAAAGGTGCAGGAGGACCAACAGTGCACGGATAGCTTTCTCCGAAGAAGTATCCTGGGATATCCCGGGACAGCATATTCAGCTAAAGAATATCATAGATAAGAAATGCTCAACTGCAATTCAGTCGAGTGTATGATGCATTCCTTATCTACTGAGGTTACTCAAGATAGCGGCTATTTCTTACCTGTATTGCATTTCTTCCCAACTGAGGTAGAGAAGAGGGCTACTTGATAGTGCTTCCTGGTAGTCCATGTTCAACTCGACAAATAGCATTGGGCTCGAGAAGCAAATCCCGATGTCATGCTTGGCAAACGGACCAACAATCGAATTCTTCAGTTATCAGCATACAGCAAGCATCGTGAAAATAATATGAGTGAAGCTGGAGGGCAGAGCACAGATTTGAATTATTTGTTAGATTGCAAATCGATGGGTACTGTGAATAGAATGAGTGTGAAGAACACCACTGTCAAAGGAAAAAGTGGTCATGCATTTTCATCCGTTCCAGGTTGTCACACGGGATCACTTCGTGAAAGTAGTAAAAGACGATGAGAAACTTGAAGCCAACAAGAAGAAGGTGCTGAAAAGGTGACTTTGCGCGAAAGTGTATATTGTTGATGCACTTGCTGATCACAGCCAGAATTCTAGTTTTGGAGGTCACTGTCATCGGATTTACGAAATGCGCGTTTAGTATTCTCGCAAGAAACTTGGTACACAGTCTCTTTAAGGAAGCCTCCCAGAAGTCAGTAAAATGGATTTACTTCACTCCAGGGGAAACCCGGTTTATCCATTTCATTTCAGACTATGGGTTATAATTAAATCATAGACATCAAGCGCCACTGTGAACAAGTTTCGGAAATATTCAAATATGCGCCGTTTGAAAGGTCTATCATCTGCTTGGTGTTGTACAACTTGGGGTCAGTCGATCTTGGTTTGCTCAGATTCAGGAGTTGTTCTAACTCACGGTGTTGAACGACGCAAATAAACACTGATGTTTGGATGATTGAAAACCAAGTTAAAGTTATCTTTTTCCGTCAATTTTTGCACTATCTGGCTTGCTAGTTTGCTTTAACCAGGTTCGTTGAGAGATGTTGTATGTAAATGAAAAGAAAGTTGGCTGAAAGCTCTTCCAATACCAAGTTGAACAAATTCAGTGTTTTCGATCCCGCCCGTAGTTAGTTGTGATAGAGAAGGAAAGAGAGGTGGTCTTTAGAATAGTTGATCATAGGTGATAAACTCATCTGCACAATAAACCAGTTACATTTTTTGGAAGATCATTCGCGAACCCAAACTCCGGAATATCAGTCTGGAACACAACAGCAATTCAGACCATGAACAAAAGGTCTTCAGTCAGAAACTACTTTAAACATGAATCGAATTCAGGCATTGTCAGCCAAAACGCCAAAACGACCACTAGGACCCCGAAAAGTGCATGTTCCATTCACGCAGTCACAGCCGTATAATATCCGACTGGTATGGAGTAGCTTATTAACGAAACCACTCACTCATGATGCTCTTTCTGTTGGGGATGAAACATTTGCGAGCTGATCACTACGATCAGAGAACAGATGAACAGCATGTTGATCAACGACCAACAAACGGAATGAGTTCAACATTTTGCTTGCGGCCCATCAGGTAAGCTTAGTGCATTAGCGATATTAATAAAAGCCTAATTCTCGGTCTAGACATTCCAATCTAGCGTTCATACCAAAATCACCAGGGATGTGCGGTGTGTATCAGTGGCGACTCTCAGAAAGCCGCTGGAAAACAGCAATCGATGAAAACCGGATAAGGATTGGCTATTGGTTCCAATCACAGCTCTTCTTCGCGACGTGCCCGATCCAAATGCCACACTCGGAAAACAGATTTACAATTAACTTTTTAGTCATCATCATTCAGCGACCCTCGTGAAAGCAGTCTAAGTGAAGATAATGGGCAGTAGAGTGGAAGATAATGTCAACAGTATGCTACATTGCAAATAGGCGTTTACTGCGAGTAGAATAAATATGAAGAACACATTGTCACAAGAACAATGAATCATGTGCGTTTACGCGTTTAAAAATGTCATACCGGATATCTTCTCGAAAGTACTGAAAGACGATAAAAAGCTTGAAAAATAAGGGAAGGAGGGTTCGCGCTAAAGTATACATTGTTGCTGCGCTTGCCGATCGCATCTGGAATTCTAGTGTTCCAGGTCAGAGTTTTAGGATTAAGGAAACGCGTGTTTAGTATTCTCCTAAGTAACGTGGTACATATTCCTTTTAGTAAAGCTCTCAGAAGTCAGGCAAACTGATTTGTTCACTCCAGGGAATCCCGGTTTATCAATTTGAAGAATTTTTCCAACTTACTATGTTGACTCAAAAAAGGAACACTTCCGATTAGGTAATCGAATTTCAAAGTCACTTGCCGTCTTGTCGATTGCTTGTATATTCACCGATAATGCTCTAAGCTTTTCGAATACCTGCTTTTCCTTGCGTTCTATGTGTTTGGTATCGTCACCGCTCGAATTCTGAGATTTCCCCCATGGCTACTTGACTCGCATCTGGCGAGCAGTGATGCGACGGCTTGCAGATGCAAACCTGGAAACCAGCTTCCAGTTCATCCTCCCAAACATTTAGTCTGACAAGTACCCATTTCTTAATAAACCAGCCAAATGGCAGTTTATTGGCCGTCGCATAGTATGTTGAGTGTCCGTTGCTTGTGACGGACATTATATCATGTTGTAGGGAACCATTTTTCTGTAACTCAATAACTTCCTGCAGAATATTTTTGGTCATGCTGAAAAAACATATTTTTATTTGACATTTTGTGGAGCTAATCGGTTGCATTTTGAAACTAGGCTTACGTTGTGAATAAATTATCGTATATGATCTCGAACTTATTCCCCCCCCCAGTTTTTGCGTTATCTGTTTTCTAATACCAAGCTTATCAAATTTAAAGTTTCGTATCCTGCATGTAATTCTTTGGGATGATGAAAGAAAGACTTTGTATTAGGTAATCAAGATTAGAAATGCCCTTGCAAAATGAAAGCAGTGCTATGAACGGTGATAGCATTGACTCAAATAAATTCCGAGAAGTCTGGCCTCAGCACAGTAGAAAATTAGAACGAACCAATCAAAACTAACTACTAAGCCCAGAAGTCGGGTTGACAGCCAGTTAAATGTGGGGATGGCAGAAGGTGACACAACATAAATCTGTAACCGCTCAATCAGACCATGAACCAACGGTCTTCAGACAGCAGATATCCGTGCTCAAGGAATGAAGACCATATGCAGCAACGTGATTTCAGACATAATATGTTGTTGGGCATATTCTGGAAAAACAGGCTATCACGCAGTGCAGCTCAAAACAAACCGATGGGAAACATAGTACGGTAGGCCTTAGTTAGTCACAGCCGCATAATGGCAGGCCGTTATTGAATTACTACCGAATCAACCATTCACCCATGATGATACTGACGAAACACTTCCCAGGTGATCGAGAGGATCAGAGAACAGATGAGTACTATCTTGCTCAACGAACAGCGGACGTTACGTTTCCAGACCAGCTTTAGGTAAAAACCAATAGCTTTCTTGAATGTCCGTGTTCAAAATGTGGGTATTGATGATTTTGTTCGCCTGTAGTGAATAAAGTATGTTGATGATTTCATAACATGGATAATAATGCTACCATAATCGTGATTTCGAAAGATCCGCGTGTGGCCGTTCTAATGGCAATATTACAAAAGTGGCGAAATTGGAAAACTGCCTCAAACCACCTCCATATATTCAAAACCATGGAAGCTACTATTTCACGTGATAGCACAACAAAAAACAGATGACCAAATAATCTGTTTTCTATTCCCATATTCATGCGTTCACGCAAATAGCACACTAACTAAAGTCAAATTGGCTACTGATTACATCCAGTAACGTGTACAATCAATATACTGACATGTGTTCATTATACTTTCACTTCATCCGTCTGAAAGGCTTAACGAATAAATGGCATAGGAAATGTGCGCACTAATGACTCAAATTAAAACATTCGTTTTACACACTATAATCGTTTGCCACGGACTGTGGAACCCTTCCGATTTCCGTAATCACCAGTTAATCAAGGCCGTTTACGGAGAAACCCGGCAAAACCCATGTTTTCGGAAAATATTACCAACGAATCTCAATTTCTGCGGCTTTTGTTGTGTTTTTCAATGTGCGTAAGCACCACCCAATAAGCTACACTTCAAGACTGCTTAAACGCTCTTGTTTACTTTCAGCGGTCCTGATGACAACGTTTTCATCTTTCACTCTGGCCATGGGGCGATTCACCCTCTTCCCTTCCCAGTTGGATCAGTAATTTTCGTTGATTTTGGAGGAGGCTTTGATAAACATACGTTGGCGCATTGTCATCCGTAGTTCCCCAAACAAGAAAGTTTCTATCTACAACTGTCTTACATATCAACTGCAAACTGGAAGAGAAGCTACGAGTTTCGTATGTCCTTACCTCAAGTTTGGTAGGCCTTATCCAGGTGGATTAAATGACTGCTTCACAATGATTCTGCTTTACTAATTAAAAAGCAGTGAATTCACACGATTTGGCAGTTGATCCATTTGGAATGTTGCGCAAGCGTAGGTGATACGACGAACGCTACGACGAACGCGTCATATTTCTGTGTGTGAAGCCAGCCTCTGATGGAAAGCCGGGAAGAAATGTATAACAGTTCCATCTTTACTGTTGTAGTTGCAACATTTAACCGTTTGGCAACGGGCGGCCAAATAACGGCCTGATTTATCCGCACTTCATCGGCATATAACGCCACTCGTTCTTCAATTAAATGATCCATATCACTAGTGACTTACTCCTCGAATGACAACTACTCACATCAAAAAATGCATTCGTCGTGTGAATTATTGCACCATCTGAACTATTTGCAGTCTGTTGGTAGTTTCATTATATTTGGAATTTTTCGACTCAATGGAAATCTCCCTACATTTTCGTGAAACTTGATTAGACCTAACCTTCACACTCTAACTTGGCTTGACTTGCAAGACGGCATTTCAAATCGCCCGAAGCAGTAAAATAATTCGGCTGCAATTCCGTCCATCATTGCTAGAGTCGGCTTAATGGGAATCCATTTGTACCGAGGGAATCCATGTGGCTTTTGACTGATGCGGCCGATTTCATTATGCACTCAAACATTTTCAGTCGCTCACAGTGGACGAAATTTGGAACTGATTATAAACGGAAGTGAAATTCAATTCTGGAGTGATCCGACAATTAGGCATTCAAACTAGCCATTTACAAATTCCCATTTTTTAGCCGCAAGCTTATTCGCACTAACATTGGTCCATGCGTGCGCGTTTCAAAGGAAGATTTAACGACTGTCAACCGGATAGCTGACTAGCACTACAGAGGACATGGTGATACTGATATTCAAAGAAAACAGAGAAAATAAACCGGGTAATCAGCTAAATCAGCGGGAGGATTAAACAAAACGCATTCATACGTGGTTCTTCAACTGATCCTGGTGGGACGTATTTGCAAAAACTCAACCCTCATTCATCTTTAATCGTTCGAGCTCATACGAATTTTCTGCTTTGCCTCGCGTCAACTCGATGCCGAGGAGTTCAGCAATGTCCTCATTTCCCTGTACAAGCAAATGGTGCTTTAAACAGATGCTTGCTACCCTGGCTCTATCTTCCACGATATCCTTCCTTCAGATTGGGGAAAAAGGAGCGTAATATCTTTCGGCCGTCCGTCCTAAAGTTCCTGTGAAACTGCACTCGGAATTTCCCTGACATATTGTTAAAGTTCTGCATTGGCCAGTGAGAAAGAACAAAGTTCGAAGCCTGGTAATTTCTTGTTCTCTTCGTGATCCTTACAAATAGTTAGCAACTGACTTCATTCACGAAGTTTACTCGGGGATTGCACGACACCCAGAATTCATCTATCATTGTTACCTGTGCTGCTGAACTGGTTTCAGCTGGTTAGAAGATGCTACTGTAAAATCGGTTCAACAACTGTGATATCTGGACAATTTTGCGGCAAAAAACATTCCCAGGTAAATAACGTATTTGTAAATTATGAATGGATCGGGGGTTGTTTATAAAACCTACACTTTCGCGGACCAAATAAAAAGGTAAAACACCAGTAACGTAACTACTTTTGACAGTTCTCGTCAGTGGTTTCGTTTGACGGGGCTTTACCAGAGAAACAAACATACTGATTTGATTAGGACGGCTTGACCAAACCGCATTTGACGAGTTGCATCCAGAAGTGATTACGTTTGGGGTAATTCCAGGACTTTGCCTCTCTGAAAGACCACAAGAAGCGTGGAAACTATGATTTTCTGTCAAAGATATTTCAGCGGCCTTCTAGGTAGTGTGTTAGAATGTGAGATCTTGGAGCTTCAGTTCGCCGATCATATATCTCACTATTTCATAATTTTTGATACTTATCCATTCGTTCTCATGTCTCATACAGGGTACCGCAAAGAAATTAAAACAGCGGAGTGCCTGATTACCGGGAAAGGGAGAATAACTGGCTAGGAAATGAATAACAAAACGTCAAGCGACGTTAAAGGCCGCTTGGCCGCAGGAGTAATACACAAAAGACCACACGACTTTTCTTGAAACCAGTGCCTACACAAACGTTTAATGAATGATTTTCAACAGCTCACTACCTGTCTCCACTTTCTGGAGACAGGTATTTGACGTTCGAGTAAACATGGTTAATGGGAAATCGCAGATTAAGAAATCAAAGACGAACTAACTCACCGGGAAGATGCGGTTTAACCGTTTATTTACAAGTTCTGGGAATTCAGATACTAAATCATTCCGTACCAGACAATCCCTTCGCGGTTGTGTGTGATGTGGGCTTAATGCCGTTTGGGGCCGGATAACATACCCTTCAGTAAAGGCGGCCGACTATATAACACCAGCACGAAATACGGGGCAATTCGCTAGTTGGCATATGGTAACACTGACTGCAAGACGCTGGCGATAAGCAACCTAAGGACAATGGATTTCTGGTCCATTGTGTCAAGACATTATTTGAGCCGAAGTCGGTTATTTCGCCCTTAGCATTTTTTCTATTTTAGGGAATGTGTTTTACCCTGGGAATTCATTGATGTCCTGAGGGGTACAGAAGAATCATCGGGGGCCTGGAATCCGGAATTAGACGGTCATATGATTTGTTCGGTTACACACAGAAATAATCGGTCGTTTGAGGAAGGTTTTCACCACCAATTAGTGGCACTTGGTACAAAAATCATATGCCCCTTGTTGGAGTGACAGCGTTGTCACTGCAGAGATTTAGAGGACTCAGTGGGTTCCCTGATTCAAGCCCAGCCCTGGTATTTCGAATGCTCTAGAATTAGACGGTATCCGCATTCTAGTTCCTCTTTTGAGTGACACTGTTCTAAAATAGAATAACGATTTATTATTTATTAAGTGTATTATACGAACTCCCGTACTGCGCAAAGATTAGGCTGACGGGATCTTCACGTGTACGAAATAGGTGAACTGGCTAGAGCCATTTGCAAAAGTCGTACGAAATGTCTACCTATGCTAATAATATTTCTAGTCATGGAATCCCTTAATTCCAAGAAGAAGCCTTCAACAAAATCCACAATTTTATATTTGTGGAACCTATCAACCGTTGAAAACCCCAGCTGGTATGTGTCAGAATCGGATCAGTGTTCCACACTAAATACCGAAGTAGCATAACCGTTGAAATCTCCATAGTAGTAGTAGTATCGAGCGCTTAATTTCAATCGGAACTTCATTTTAACACGGGTGCTAGATGTTTGACCAGCTGCTTACAAGCTCTGCGTGTGGTAAAAGAAATGCCTGTGAGCCGGCAACAGAACGATGTCATTTAAATAGCTTCGAATGAACCAGTGTTGCATCATGATGCAGTGCCTTCGGCACTGGCCGAGTACGCCTCGTAACAAGTGACTTCCTCCGACTTTGGGTTTCCGTGTGCCCTTGGTGGATGCTGGGTTTTTGCATCCAGGATGAAAATGTCGGCCGTTACTGCCGATCCACACATCCACCATCGTAACGTCCCTTAGTGACATGTTTTATCGAAACAGTTGAGCTTGTAGTGGTCTGGCTACCCAATAACTTAATTTGCGAGCAGTGTGTGGCCCAAGAGAGCGAATGAACCATACTGCAATCATGGTTATTCAGGAGTCTTCTGAACATTAGATAAATTAGATGATAGACGGATTCCGTTGATGGTCTGAAATGAGTTGACAACAGGGTTAGCACATGAGACCCGCCAGTTACCGCTGTAAGCGCAAGAAAAAACAAAACAGAAATTCGGAACACTCGAACACGTTTGCATTGCGTGAAATTGTAAAAGTGCGCGTTTTAGTATTTTTTTGATCCAAACAATAAACGGTTATTGCACTGACAAAATACGTCATGTTATAATGGAAGCAAAATTGAGGTACGGAAACTACAGGCCATTTTTCGAAATGACTTGCAGACTTAGACTTGTTACCGAAACCGAAGCGCAATTAATGAGCCTAATTGATTATGCTAAATAAATAAAATGGGGGTACTCACCGTAGTTTATACACTATAAACAAGTTCAATTTGGAACACCAAAGCACGACTTAAAATTAGGAATAATGTTTGTTGCTCATGGTTTCACCTCTAAATATTCTATGGCTCACGTGACCTCATGTTTATTTGCTCGGTCCCTGATCTGAGAAAGTTGAGGAAATCAAGTGATTCAGCAATTCCTCCTCCTCAGCATCATCATCGTGATCATTCTCATCCACTTCAGTGTAAAATCAGTGATCGCCGCTGGTGTTTCGCTCCCATACAATCAGTTCTTAGGTGGACATCTTATTGTGAAGCGAAGGTAAGAGATTCACGTCTGACCCACCACTATCACTTGGGGATGCCAAAACTTCCAGACACTCATTCAGGCCATCTGAATCAAGTTTATCTCAAACATTTCAAGATTGTTAGGTCCACAAATGTGTTTGCAACGAGATTAGTAACCTCAATGCTGTGTTGACAAGATGCTTGCATTATCCTCACGCCGACACACAGACTTATCGAAGTATATTTCTTACCAAAACATACCATCCTCGATTGAAGTCTCTGTTGCACACTCGAGCACATGTTTTCTAACTGTGCAGTTGTTGATTCACTTACTTCGGTTAACATCAGCTGTGGTTCAGAGAGCGAGAAGTATTTGGCGAATTTTAATCAACATTTCGGCCAATAAGTTAATCCAGAAAGCTCTGTACAATGGTTTTCACTCTCATGGTCCTTCACTAATCCCAACGTAGCACACAATATCTGCTGACAGTTGAAGAGCACAGATGTCTTCATGTAATGCTCTTCCGTCAGTAGTTGGGTCAGAAGTTAAGTGACACACGATTTTGGACCTACGGGCAAGTTGAATGTGTCCCATTTGACCGCAGATAAAACACTTCGCTGGTCTGTGAGGGTACTGTTATCTGGAATGCTTTCGTCCACAAGATTCTCATTTCCCAAATTTTTGAAACAGCGATTATAGTTACAATTTGTGAAGTGACGCAGTGATGGATTTGGGGCACAAGAAATCGTTCGAGGCTTGAATTTGTTATCTGTTATCGTGGAATTATTTCGTTCAGAGTGATTTAACGAAACTGCTTCATCAATCTTATTTACATGCATCACATCCTCATACTACTCACATATTATCCGAATACCTTGATATTTCTCATCAGGACAGAGCAGCAGCTTCTGCTGTATTTCGGGCAGCTGAATGCCGGCAATGAGCCCCCCAGGCAGTTGGTCGCTCGATTGAGAACTAGAGTCACGTTTCGCTGCCTATGTCGGCAGCTGCAATACGAAATCACGAACCCACTGAGAATAGGAGCGGGTCAACATTTTGAACCACGCTCTCCCGGCTGCTACAAAGCTAATTGGTTTGAAGTTTTAGAGAAAGTTTTTCTTCAATGCATTGCAGGAAATATCGTTGGATATTCAGGATATAGTAAATTCTTGATCAACATATACGCCACCTTGCCCGCGTAATGTAGGAAATATGCCACGAGTTTCTTATCAACCGTAGCAGGTTGTGCGGGACGCCATATGTCGAACCGTTCCAAATAATCTTCTACGTCTCACGCATTTGAATTAATATCTAATGTTTCCATTTCGGCAGGCATGATGTATTGTTCCAATCGCGACTCCAAAGTGTGAGAGTTAAATTCCGCACGTATACCAGTATAACCAGACGAACTAGAAATCCAGAACTCAGCGCAGCGTAACGTGTAGCGTATGTAGCGTATGTATAAAGCATATGGAAAAATATCACAAAAGAATAATGAATAGAGCAATGATTAGGTATCAGTCGTGCTTATCTCGACGTTGCCTCCTTCAATTTACTCTTTTCGCCCTCCTCCTTTGCGCCTGAATGTCGTGATGGGTTAAGTGTTTTGGCCGGTTCAAGCGTTACACGTGACCTGAGAGCGTACGTTATCAAGCGCGCCTAGACCACTGTGAAGAAGTCCGGTACCCGTTCTCCTTCACCAACTCATTATCTCGGTCATCTTTGCAATTGTGCCAACGCTCCCAGAAAACCGCAAACGGACGAGCCCCCTAGAGGACGAATCCTTGATATCTTCAGTGTCTAACAGCAGGGACGGCCCGATTCGAGGGGTTGGCAACAGCGACTGGTTAGTTGAGTGTGGGACACCTGTTGCATCTGGCACGGAGATGGGGTGAGGCAACACTCTCGGGAGCACAGGGACGTTTCAACAGTGGAGGACCTGAAGGACATAGTGGACCAACTCGACGAACAGCTTGCACCCACAAAGACGGAGTTAAAGAGGCATGGACTAACGGGCCACTGCTTCAAGTGTTTCATGCCTCGCCACTGCAAGAATCAATGTCCTCGTACTCCACCATTTCCATATAATAAAACATTGAATGAATACCCTATTCCCGAGTGAGTTGCGAGGAGCGCCGTGACACTGTCCACCATACAATCCCTTATCGACGTAGGCAGACAGGGGAAGCTGTGCCTGACTGATACAGGTTCAGGTGTACCGCTGAGAGGGGCAGGGAGCGAAGCTGAATGCAAACAGTATGCGCTGGCCATGAGAGCAGCGGGGGATTTAGGCTGAAATTTGACGGATGGTCAATGCATTCAATTCGCCAAGGCGACAGATTCGTGCGGCACGAACCACTGATCAGCCCAAACATACGGAAAACAATCATGAAAGCACATTCTTTCAAGAGCGCATATTCCGTGGTTGATCTAACATGGAAAATGATATTGATATCGGTCATCCGGGCCTTGGATAATGTGAATCGCGATTCACACAAAACGAATGCCATCCGTTTAAATTATTATAGGATATTCTCAAGGGTGAGCGCCGTATTCTCCCGGTCCTCTGCATTGACAGATAGTTCACAACACTGGCAACGCAAGCCCAACACTAGAATATCCGGAGTTCTGGAGGGAATCGAAACTCTCAGAAACCGAGGGGACAGCGACAACCCGTTCATTCAATCAAAGCCTGTTGGGACTTCGGTGAAACTTATCTACGGAAGGTTGCCGTCGCCTCGTTAAATGGAAAGATTATTAAGAACTGAGAAAGGAACAAGTAACTGAAAACGTCCCAGGGTCATTCTGATCGGTTGTGCATGAGTCAATCTGGCATAATTTTCTAGAAAGCCACCGATTCTGATGTTGTACTGCCCGTGCAATCACGCGTCGTGAGACGGGAGCCAGTGGTCAAGTGCCACATGAAGGGACATACATAAAAAGATACAGCTTATTAGGCAGACGGCCTTGCTTTGAGAACGAACAACTCAAGAGTTAACGAATATTTACACATTTGCAAACTTATTTGTTTTTTCGAGAGACAAAACTGGAACCCAGCTGAATCTCTCGTTTGTGATATTTCCGAGCAACTGGATTTGCTGCACCAGGCCGCCGCATGGTTCAGTCGCTACGATATTAGAGATATCGCGATACACGTATATTTGTAGTGCACTATTCATAAGGTTGCTGAAAATTCGTCAACAGCAAACGACTGGTTTCCACTTCCTAGGGTCCGTCAGGTAGGGGCAGTCCACGATCAAAAATTTGCAAGCTGCCGAAGGAAGAGACTTATGTCGACGGTGTTGTTAGCTCATTGTGGCCCTACCAAAGTTGATATAAGGTCAAAACCCGCGTCTTCTGGTTTATCAGAAAATTGGGTTACGTTGGGTATCATCCGTTCACAATGGCCCGATAGTCAACTAATATCCAGAGACATTCAAGAAGCAGCGTGTTAGATGAACGATTATATGAAATAGCATATCTATTTTCCAAACAAGTTGCATGAAACATTTTTATTTTCCGGTCCCTGCGGTGAACGGCTTCCCTACATTCACTGGTACATAAATTACAAACTGGCTATTGCAGATATTCCGTGTCGCTGGTTACTACAAAGTAGGACCTTGGTCACCCAAATTCAATGAGCTAGAGGTTCAACACGTCGGCTAAATTCGTGTCGACCTTCAAGCTAACGAAATAATGTGTGATGTATCATTGGCATTTAGCTAGGCTCTGGGGACGTGCGTGTTGACTATGGTCATTCTGGAATTTACCCTACTCATAAGTTTGCTGAAAATCCTTCAACAGCTCGCCACCGGTTTCCTCATTTTTCTGTATCGGCCCCCGAGTTTCCATCTACACCATATTCTACTTGAACCAAACTTTACCAGATTTTTGGGAACTTCGCTCATTTGCACATGAATTCGGTTTTGACAGGAGACTCAGATGAATCAAGTTGAATTGCCTGTTTGTGATAGCCCACTTCAACCGAAGGTGGTGCACAAGAATGCTTAGTGTTCCGGATGGTACGTCATTCGAGATACGCAATGCGATGTTGCTATGCGTCATATATTACTGGTGAATTTGCCGAAAAATCTTAGACAACCCATGACAGGCTTCGCCCTTTTCGGGATCCCGTCAAAACGAAATTCGTGTGCCAACGAGATTAGTTATTGAATCTCAAATAGGATAACAATGTTCCACAGGGATTGTCGGCTTGCCAGCATAGATTGGCTACACTTAGAGGACGAAATCTCCACAAAAATCCCAAATATAATCACACTTCCAAAAATAAATATGTGGCTCAGTGGAAGAATAAACTTCGGCCGATTAGTTAAACTTCCATCTGTCAAGTGCTTGCTCGAGGAGCCAGTCAACACGTGCGACCGCGTGATGTGGATCCCGTGATTGAAGGATGAGTGCGAGTCAATCACACTGCTGATCAGCCACTCGCGGCCGAACGGATAAGTGTTCAAACTACTGGCCGGGAGGTCACGGGTTCGAGACTCTTCAGCTTGTAGTGAGCTACGCACTGCTGATGATTCACAATGAGGATGAATCAGCTGTACATGTTTCTCGGCTTTTGAGCATAGATGGGCTTCATTGACAGGACGAAATTTCTACAAAAATCCCAAATCTCCTCAAACCACCTGCAATATATTAGTAGCTCACTGGAAGAAGAATCTTCACTGGATTATCGGAACTTCTATCTGAGAAGTCGTTGCTCGAGGAGCCAGTGAACAGGTGTGACCGCGTGATGTGGATCCCGTGATTGAAGGATGAGCGGCGATATATCCTGTTTAAGTTCGAGTCAATCACACTGGTGATCTGCCACTCGTGCCTGAACGGTTAGGTGTTCAATCTACTAGGCCGGAGATCGCGGCTTTTGACACTTCGGCGTGCCGTGGGTTGCGCACTGCTGATGATTCCCAATATTAATTAAACAGCTGTACATTGTTTCTCGGCTTCTCAGCATAGATTGGCTTTACTTATAGGACGATATCTCACAAAAATCCAAAATCACCTCACACTGCCAAAACTACATATGTATCACAATGGAAGAATATACTTAACTCGCTAAGCGAAACTTCTTTCTGTTAAGTCGATGCTTGTGCCGGCAGTCAACACGTGTGCCCGCTTGATGTGGATTCCGTGATTGAAGAATGAGCGGCCCAATATCCTGCCTAAGTCTGAGGCAATCACACAGCTGACCAGCCACTCGCGGCCGAACGGTTAAGAGTTCAAACTACTAGCCGGTAGGTCGCGTGTTCGAGTCTCCTCTGAGTGTCGTGAGCTGCGCACTGCTGATGATTCCCAAAAAGGATGAAAGAGCGGTATAGGGCTTCTCGGCTTTTCAGCATAGATTGGCTTCATTTTACTGGTCGAGATCTCCCAAAATGTACCATATTTCTTCAAGCAAACAACAAAACATATGTAGCTCATTTGAAGAATATACTACACCAGGTTATGTCAAATGCTATCTGAGAGGTAGATTCTACAGGAGCCAGTCAACACGTGTGACCGCGCGATGTGGATCCNCTCATTTGCAAACGGAGGAGTTGCGTACAGAATTTGGTCAAGGGACGGATACGGGCGGCAACGTATCACCCCAAACGAGTGGTCGAATCGAACGATGAAGGAGTGGCAGGTGACCGAAGGAGGTGACTGTTGCCAACGATGCTGATAGCTTATCGTGCTTCCATACAGTCCATCAAACGCAAGCCCCACTTCATGGTGATGCACGGTCGACATCCGCGTCTTCTGGTTAATCAGGAAATTGCGTTACCGCGAGTAGCATCCCTCCACAATTGCCTGATAGTCAGTGAATATCCAGACAGTTTCAAAAGGACGCGTATAAAACGAATAATAATATGATGCAGAATAGTTCTTTTGAAATAAGGTGCATGAATAGGTTTAGGTTTCCTGTCCAATTGTCTGTGAAAGTGCAATTGGTGTTTCCTGATAAGCATCTGCGTGGCTAAGGGCTTCCCTACATTTACTGGTACATAAATTACAAACTGGCTATTGCAGATATTCCGTGTACATGTCGCTGGTTACTACAAAGTAGGACCTTGGTCACCCAAATTCAATGAGCTAGAGGTTCAACACGTCGGCTAAATTCGTGTCGACCTTCAAGCTAACGAAATAATGTGTGATGTATCATTGGCATTTAGCTAGGCTCTGGGGACCTGCGTGTTGACTATGGTC
>NW_008752348.1:25479-25874 GCF_000715545.1 Opisthorchis viverrini
GTGGAAGAATAAACTTCACCCGATGAGTGAAATTTCTCTCTGAGAAGCCGTTGCTCGAGGAGCCAGTCAACACGTGTGACCGCGTGATGTGGATCCCGTGATTGAACGGTGGGGGGTGCTATATCCTGTCTAAGTGCTAGTCAATCACCCTGCGGATTAGCCATTCGCGGCCGAACTGTTAAGTGTTCCAACTCCCAGCCGGAAAGTCGTGTTATCGAGACACTTCGGAGTGTCGTGAGATGCGCACTGCTGATGATTCCGAATGATAATTAAAAAGCTGTACAGCGCTTCTCGGCTTTTCAGCGTACATTGGCTTCACTTACATGACGAAATCTGCACTATAAACCCACATGTCTCCCTGCTACCAGCAATATATATGTCAATCAGTGGAAGCA